>NC_058142.1:8522234-8681736 GCF_011075055.1 Mangifera indica
ATAAGGGAACAGAAGTAATAAAAGAATAAGAGAATGAGAGAGTTAAGAAAATAATTAAGCCCCTTTATACCTACCATAAGCATAGATACCCCTCAAAAGGTTTTCCTGCAACCCCATTGCATCAAAACTGTCATATGACTCATCATATGAGGTGAAAAAGTCTTGTCCATCAGACTGGAGCCTAAATTAACAAAATCAATGAAATACATGTTACTCCTAACTACAAATTACAATGGATAAGTGTTTTGTGAATGTCCAGTGCCACTCTTCATTAGTATACAATGAAAAACAACCATATAGCCAAATGATAAAAAATAAGAATCTTACAACTCAGACATCTTGGCGTCATATTGACGAGCATCAAATTGAGATCCTTCTGGTGCCGAAGCTGCCATAACTGTACATAGAAAACAATAGCAAATATGAGAATAAGAAAAATAAAATGTCTCTGCAAATTAAATTACATGAAAATACATACATACATATATTAAGATACAAGAAAAATATCAAGCAAATATTATCAAGAGTAATGCCAAAGAATTCAAATATTATTATAAGTCAGTGAAAAATGAGTTAAGCGTCTAGTTTTAAGGATTTAGTTATAGCACTCCCTCACTAAGTCCCAACAGACCCTAATTCGAAAGTCAAATGCAATCAACACACTTTGTTGCGGAAAACAATGTAACAGAAAAGCCAAACTTGCAAGCCAAACAAACAGCAGTACAAGCATTAAACTTCTGTTTTAGTATATGGAGAAGATGTGCTAAGAGGCACACAGCCATCTGATATCATCACCAGACACTGCTTCACCCACTCCTCCAAAGTCTCAATCTCTTATATCCAGCGTATACAAAATTTCAGAAACAAAGCGAGCAAATACATCACCTAAACTTACCTGATCACAAAAATCCAAGGAAACTAGAAACTAATATTCACCTATGGAACTACATAAAAACATCCTGAGTACATAAAACACATGAAAAACAACAAAGCTCAAACAGTCATATATTTTTAGGGAAACAAGCAAACAACACAGCAATAGAGACATGCCAGTCATCAAACTATGTTAAATGTCAATAAACTTACTGAGGGTAACTGAAGTAGCTAATTTGATTTTAAAATATAAACTGAACTTAAAGAAATGAAAATCGTTGAAGATTTAGACTAGACATTTGTTACCCAAAAAAGACTAATGAAAACAGAAACCTTTATGCTAGTGGCCAAAACCTAATATAGAAAGAGAACTTTATAAGAAATGGAGTATACTTAACAATACGAGTACTTAGAGAACAAAACAAGATCATGAAACAGAGAGTTCGTTAGGATCCCGAATTCAGTAAGGAAAAGAAATTTATTTAATTCTTGTGACATCAGCTTATATATCACCTCCTACCGTAAAAAAAAAGAAACATGAATAAGAACACTTGTATAATCTTATGTCATATCTCCCAAGATAAATATAAAAAATATGTCATAATAAAAACAATAATACAAGCTCTGATTAGACTCAAACAATACAAGCAACGATCCAACCCAACCCAATCAATCTCAAAAACCAAAATAGATACAAACCCAGAAAATATAGATCAAACCCAGATCCGAGAGACAAAAAAACAACTAATATAAAATCAATCCACAAACAAAATCCATCAAACCACAAAAATAATAATGTTTTACAGATTAACACACATGAAATATATTAGCTTTAAGAGATATATAGAAAGAAATAGTGACCTGCTAGAATTGATGATCAAAAAAGAGAGAAACTTAGAGAGTTTTAGGTGCGTTTGGTGAGCAAAAAGGAGAGCTTTTTATTAGGGTTTCTTCCAAACTCCTCGGATCTGCGCCGTGGAGTTGAAGGGAAAGAGGCGCTGAGAGCAGCGTGTAAGATTTATATATACCAAAGTTCTGAAGTGTTATGTTCTTTTAGGTTAATGCTTGAGTTTAACTTCGCTTTGTTTTTCCCTACTTGTCCTTGCTTTTCTTCATTTTTACCTTTTAGGCCTTGCATTTGGGACTAAATGAAAATATTCATATTTTAAAGGATTTTTAGACATATAGCCTAAGTTTATCGCTAGAGATGACATCGAAGGAAGGTAGGATCGAACACTATATTCTCCATCTTTGTCTCTATAGGGGGTTTCAATCCCTCTCTTTGGCCCATACCTATTCTCGGGATGACAATAATTTTTTGTCCTCTCTTAACCTCCCCGTGAGAAAAAATTCACTCTTATCCTAGTTATGAGAAAAGATTTCTTCTGTGAGAAAAAAATTTCTCTTAATACTTTTTAAACATAACATAAACGTATTAAATAACTAAATTAATTAAAATTAAAATCATCATATTTCAAATATTACAAGTAATATATAATAACCACTTTAATATATATAACAAAAAGATAAATAATTTAAAATTATAAAGATATTAATATAAAAAGGTGGGAGAAGAGACAAATGTATATTCATCCTTGGTCTATCCTCAGTTGTAGAGATATTTTTTTTTTGCTTTTATTTTTATAAAAAAATCTCTTTCTTATTAGGGTTAAAGTTAAAGATCTTAAATTTAATTCGAAATTGTCATCTCTATTTATTCCCTTATTAGAGTCAAAAATCTCATCACAAAACAATATCATATTTATATATTTTTTTAATACATAAATCAAAACATATATAATATATTATTTTATAATTAATTATTTTTTATTTTTATTTAAAATAATTTAATTATATAATAATATATCATTTATTTATATATTAAAAAATATTTACCAACCCTTTTATTGTTGTTGGGCATAATAGCCCAATTAGGTTTTAGAAAACATAATATCATATAATTATAGTGCGTCATGGCAGTAATTTTATTAACTCTTACAAAAATCGGTTTCATGATATATAAAAATGATAAACAAAACTGTGATGAGTTTGTTTATAAATTGATTAATTACACATTAAAATATTAAAATAAAATCATGTATATTTGTCAAATTTTGAAAGCCTATGACACGACTCAACGATCTTTGGGTTGTGTCATGTCAAGGCCTTAACGAACTAGTCGACTTAATTATATATTTTTATATTTTTTATTTTTTTTTGGATTTCTCATATTAATCTTTTAATTTTATTAAATACTATAAAACTATATATATTTATTTTAAATATACAAATAAATATATATTTGGTATTTGTTATTATATAATTAGATAATTTTAAATTAAAAATAAAATAATAATCAATCACATAATAATATATATTTAAAATAAATACAAATAATATTATTCTATTAAATCATTAATAACTTTGTATTTCTCATATTAATCTGTTGATTTTTCCCTAATAGGATTAGATTGTCCGTGTTAATATTCTGGATTTGTCATATAACAACCAATATATATTTGATATTTGTTATTATATAATTAGATAATTTTAAATTAAAAATAAAATAATAATCAATCATATAACAGTAAGACGTATCTTTTTAATTTGTGCCATTTTAAAGGGATTTGACTTATCCAACCTTTTTGTCATGTCTAAATATATCTTCGGGATAAAATATATTTATAAAAAAATGACCTTAATTAATAGAATATTATTTAAAAATAATACACACGTTTGAATATATAATTTCATACATAGATAATATATTATCATATGATCGAGTATTATTTTATTTAATTCAAAATTTACTAATCATATAATAACACGTTAATTATATTATTAATTGTATACTCAAAACATGTATACATAATTTTATAAAAATTTTAATACTTGAAATACTTTTATTATTTCTAAAACTTTGATAAAATTTATTATTTTATTAAATCTCAAGGAGATTATATTAATATTGTTATTACATATTTATAAACAAAAAAAAAGGTGAGTCATGGTCAACTTGAAAAAAAAAAAAAGGGAAAAGACAATATATTCCCACAAGTCTTTTATTTTTAACCATAAAAAAAATATTTATTACAATTAATAGTGGAGCATAAAGCATAAAGAACTTTATGTAGACACTCCTTTTACATATAATCTCAATTATTTATTTACAATAATAACATTAATATTAATTATTTCAATGAATTTTAGCTTTTGATTAGATGTTTTAATTATTTTTATGATTAAAAATATCAAATTATTATTATTATTATTTTATTAAAATACTTTGATTAAAAAGTTATAAAAGTGATACTCCATACTTTTAAATATTATTATCCTTTTTCGTAGCCGCCCCATTCTCCAAAAGCATTGGATCATGGCAAAAATCTATGTGTATTCCATTACTTTCTTTTTTTTTATTAATCTGTCCCTTCTGACATTCGTCAAAAGGTTATAAAGTAGAAAGTTGCCGACTTAACTTTTATGCTGCACTGCACTTTATTTTATATATATACACGCGCGCGCGCGCGGTGAGGGAGAGAGAGACACACACACTCCTATATAATTAAATAATTAAAAAATTTTAAATTAAAAATAAAATAATACTCGATCGATGATATTATATATATATATATATATATATATATATATATGTGTGTGTGTGTATGTGTGTGTGTGTGTTTTATACCAATAGATTTATTCTCATCTAAAATATAGTGAAAATTCAAATTTATATTCTTTTACTTTCAAAAACTCAAACACCCACACATTACCCAATTTTTGTTAAAATATTAAGTTAGAGTCAAAAATAACATCGTCATTTTACAAGTAATATTAAACAAATTATAATTTTATCTCATTTCTCTTCCCACGTTTTGAAAACTAACAATTTCACTTTTATCTAAACATTTTTAGTTTTGAAAAGTGACTATTACACCCCCCCCCTCCGCGCCCACCACACTTAGGTTTTTTTTTCTTCTCCTTACTCCGACTATCACTCTATCACTGGCAACTTCCTCTTCTCACCCTCATGTTCGACTGGCTGCCTTTGAAGCACGTGCAACGAAGAGACAAAGTCTCTTCGTCGATCTCCTCGATTCTCTGTCAGATAGCTTTTCATGACGTTCGTTTAAACGATTTCAATGATGAGGGTAAGAAAAGGAAGTCACCGGTGATGAAGTGATGACTCGAGAAGAGAAAAAAGAAAAACCTAGGCATTGGGGTGGGGGGGAATAGTCATTTTTCAAAATGGATAATATTTAGGCAAGAGTGAAGTTAGTTTTTAAAACTTGTGGAGGAAAATAAGATAAAATTATAATTTTTTTAATATTACTAGTTAAATGATGATTTTATCCTTAACTTTAACAAAAAATTTTAATAAATTTTGAATGATAGGTGAATGTTTAGATTTTTAAAAATTAGGCGCTAAGAGCTTGAGATTTCACTAAACCTTATATAAGAATGGGTCTTTGGGCCATATATATTATTACAAATGTTATTTATTAGATGATGTTAATATGATTATTCTGTTGTAATTCAATTAAATTTTGAATAAATTTGGATACTCGTATTTAAATTAGGAATACATATATTATATTATTTGAATATAATTTTTCTCGTTTATCTTACAGATACGAAGGACAATGGAGAACTAGCAAATGTAGTATTACAATTGCACACATGAGAGTTATTCTCAAACGAAGTAGAAAGTCCTCTTGGAAATCCAGTCATTGTTGAACGGATCATGATTATCAGTATTATAATATAGTCTCATAATATAATATAAGTGAAAAGTAATATGTATTATAAGGTTTATTACATTAATATGATATAATAGATATATTATATAACACGATACATATTATTAATACGAATCGATACAATTTCTTAGAGAAAATGAAAATATGGTATAAGTGTATATAAAAAATTTTAAATTTTTAAATGTGTTTGTAATATTTGTTTAAATAATGATGTATCAATTAAAATTTTTTATTATTTTATTTTTATGGTACAAGATATGAAAAGTTTAGTTTTAATATATGATAAAATATATAATTTAACTATCATAATCAGGATACATAATTCACAAGATATATTTTTTTATATTGTTGACAATTAATAAAATAGTGTTGATGTAAGTTTTTTTTAACTATTACATCCACTCACATTAAAAATATTTATGTGTTATGTTTTTTAATATTAAAATGAATATTAAAAATAGTTATATAATTCTTATCATCGCTATTATAACATATCTTATGTAAGAATCAAAATAAATTAACATAATATGAGTAGCATATTTTAGACACAAATTATTCCCCTGACTAATTACATTTGGGTATATTACATTTTCTATACAAAGTGCAATCTACAATTCATATGAAATTGTTTCAATGAGAATCGCATCTAGACACGACAAAGGATGCCAATGGGGAGGGTTGAGGCCAAATACCTTATTTCTCACTCCTGTCTTCATTCTTGTAGAGAATATCAATCATTATCTTTGGACTGTCCCTATTAAGAGGATGATAAGAATTCTTTACTTCCTCTTCGCAAATAAAAATATCTTCTCCATCCTCTCCCTATCTTTGTTGGGAAAAATTTCCTTCTCATACCTTCTAAATACAACATAAACATATTAAATAATAAAATTAATTAAAATTAAAATAAACTCACTATTTTAAATGTTACAAATATCATATATTAACCGTCTTAATATGCACAATAAAAACATAAATAAATTTCAAAAATATAAATAATATAAAACTATAAGAATATATTATTGTTTTAAGTATATATATTAATTTAAAGGGGCGAAGACTAGGATAGGGATGAGGAGGGGACATATGTATCTTGGTCCCTAATTGTGAGAATATTTTTCGTCTCCGTCCTCATTCCTTTCTCCTTTTTCGTTTTTGTCAAAGAATCCTCTTTTTTGTTTCTATCGAAGAATCTTCTCCTAATTAGGGTTGGAGATTCTAAATTCGAGTTGAATTTATCATTTCTAAACATGATAGTAGGTCGTGCATGATCGACTTATGCGGGGCCTATCGTGCCTATGGGCCATGGCCCATATAGTCATAAGTCTTTCATGTTGGGCCGATTTGCATATTTTTAAAAGCCCATGAGATGATCCTATATATATAGAGGATTATGTCGTGCTAGAACCTAACAAGGGTCGGCCCGTTGTTTAAATAATACTATTTATTTTTTAAATTTAATTATTATATAAAATTAAATAAAAATAATTTATCAATTACTAAAATCAAGGGTAGTATCTTGAATATTTTATTGATAATTTTTTATGGTAAAAGAATACCGTGGATGTATAATAAAAAATATTCAAATATATTACAAATCAATTCATTTACATAATGAGCAATGCTATGTGTATCTATTTTTGATACATAATTCATATACACAGTGATGTATCAACATGTAATTAAGTGATTTTAAAACATGTCACCATATGATAAAAAAATATTCAATCGCATGATGACACCTCATCTGTGTACACAAATTGTGTACCAAAAATAGATACACATAGTTTTATTGTTACATAATATACAATTACAAATATAAGTACGATATATATACCATATACTTGTCCTCAACATTTAGATTTTGAATTTTTCAAATATATTTTCTACAATCCAATTTTGTAATTTAAAGTCGACCTTCACCCAATCTTTCACACACATGATTGTCTCGATCATGTTAAAATATAAGTTTGATCGTCTATCGTCTAGCATGAATCCACCTACTCCAAAAATATATTTCAATATTACAATAAACATTGGAGGAGTTAATAGATTTTGTGTTATAATGGAAAGCACAAAAAAACTTCTTTGATTTGTTTTCACCATGTAAAAACATCTAATTTGTCATTATCATTATATCGTTTCATAATTTATGGATATTGATTAGTATTACTATAATTATAAAACTCACCAAAATTTGAACTCTGACTTCAAGTTGTTTACCTTTATGTAAGAGTGATCATATACATAACTTTCTTTTATTTGAACAATTTGAACTTACCTCAAGTTCATAAGTTTGTGTCCTCCTTCCATATTTATTTTCATAAATAACATAAAAATTCCAATAAAAATTCTTGAACATTGTCTATTATATTACTGTTTTTTTGGGAACAAATTTTCATTTATAATATCTAAACAATTTCTTACTCATAATAAATTTGCCCTAAGATTTAAAGCAATGGCAACAACAAAAAACAAAGGAACTTATTTCGAATATTTTTAAAATTTATCTTCTATTTGTCTAGATATATCTCCAAAATTATTATAATATTTTTATTATTTAAAAATATCACTAATTTCTAATATATTATATAAAATTGAATACGTAGTTGGATAATATACACATAAACATCAGTTCCTATTTGTCTTCCAAGCTTCTACTATGTTCATTAGAGTCATGACAATCCACTAATAATAATATGTCAAGAAAACATAATTTTCCAAAATCTTTTATTTGGGTATTGAAGAAACGTGTTATAACTACTTTATACCCTTCGCATGTTTTCAATATAAAGTATGTTAAATTTTATCTAGTTCTAACATATACTTTTAACTTTTTTTTTCAACTCCATTAACTTATATAATTCATAATATGTTTGAATTCGTGATGGAGGTAGTGAAATGTAAGTGATGACATATCTAATTATAAATATTTGATCTTTTAATAAATTTAAACCGTTTTAAACTATTAAATTAATAATATGATATGCACATCTAATATGAAATAATTTTTTACTAAATAGAACAAATATATGATTAAAATATTAATTCAATTACGAGTATAATTCAATTAAATCACAAGAAATTTTATCGTAATCTATGACTCATTTCATTTACGAGTATAATTTTAATTAGAGCTGATAAAATGGATGAGATATTTATAGAACTTGTAAATAACTTGTTTAAAAACATATATGAGTTTTAAATTTTTATACTCATAAACCGTTGTAGATTTACATCTCTAGGTAATAAACTTTTGTGGATGGACTAGGTATATCCATTGATATCTGTGGATCATCTATTATTTCTTTTTTATTTATCTTTTTCTTCCAATTCAACATAAAACTTCTAAAATATCTAACACAAAATTCATATATTTTCTCTTATTTTTATATAAAATAAACTCAAATCCACCATAAAATTAAAAAATTTATTGTGTTAAAAATAAATTTAAAGAATATAAGTACTAAACAGTTTATTATAAATATTTATTATGTGTTCAATGTTAAAAGTTTTCAAATATAGAGAAAACATTTTTATAATTTGAGATAAAATTTTATTCTCCCATAAAATACTTATATATTTGAAAAGAAAAATATTAAAAATTATGTAATAAATACATTAAATTAATAAAAATAAAATAAAAATAGTAAAAAATTAATATAACAAATAACTTATGAGTCATTTGTACTTGACCTTATTTTAGAAATCATTACTTATCTGATTTGATCTGTGTTTTATCTATATCTATTTTATTTGTACATATATTCACCCATTTACCAAATCTATGTTTGATATACCATTGAGAGATTTAAACCCAAATCTTTTGCATCAAATCTGTTTCAGTCAAACCACACCTAAGGGTTTAATACTAAATTTTAGTCCTTGATTATTTTGGAATTTTATCAAATTTATTTTTTTTAATAATATTTGTTATATATTTTTTTTAAACTTGCTGAATCCAATTCATGCCCATGAAGTCTCTCTTTTCCCTCTCACTGCCTTCAAACTCAAACCCCACTTCACTCTTCTCCATCAAAGCTTAGATCTTTGCTTCAGTTTCACTCTACAGACACTGCAGGTAACACTTACTTGTGTTGCTTCATAGTTTTTAAAACAAAGTTAGAGCTTTTTCCTTTATTTTTGCTTTTTCCTCTTAAAAGAATGAAAAATGAAAACCTTTCTGGACCCATTAGGAAAAAATACTTGTATAAAGTGTTCTAATGGAGCTTTAGTAGCTTTTTCATCTGTTTTATTGACTGTTTGACTGTGTAGATCTTTAAAATTTATGTTTTCTTTCTACTTGCATTGTGTTTTGTGTGTGTTTAGTTACTTAGAAAATCCTAGAAAATGAGAGGAACCTAGAAAAGAAATTAAAAGGGGTTAATCATTTGTATGTGGATGTTGAGGTTGAGTTTGTGTTTCTAAAGTTGTTTGCTTTTTTCTGCGTTGTAACCTTTTGAGCCCTAATTTGTACCGATATTAGCTTTCATTGTGTTCTTATTGTTGCATAGTAATGTACATTACAATTGTCTTCATTGATTGCTCTATTGTTCTTCATTATTGTAGGTAAGCTAACTGAGTATTGTGAATTCGAAAGTTTTCGAGTGCTCATAGTGCTTTTGATGTAGATTTTAGGGTTTTTATTCATTATAGCATTAAGCTCACTTTGTTGGCTCAAGCTTACATAATTTTTTTCTACATGTGTAGTTGCTTTAGCTGGAATTACTGATTTGTTCTTTTCCATTTGGTTTGTGTGGAAAACCCTTCCGAATGGCTGAATTCGAAAGTTTTCCATTTGCCTTTTTTTCTTTTGAATGAAATTGTAACTAGTTGTTTTATTGCAGACTGTTCTTTGATGCTCTTTCCAAATGGCTGGTAGCAACAGATCTGGTGCGACCGAAGCAACTCAAAACCTTAATCCCCTAAAGAGACTTGCTGAGGCTGGTGGAAAAATTGATATACTCACCGGACAAATTGAAGGTATGCTTGCTGGACAACTTCAAGATATGCATACTGAACAAGTTCAAGATTCACTTTCTCTTGAAGTAAGACATAAATTTTGGGAAACACAACCTATTAGTCAGTTCAACGATATAGGCGATGTCACTTTGCCTGAAGGTCCCATTGAACCCCCAAGACCCTTGTCTGAAGTAAAAAAGGAGCCATACAATCTCCCAAACCTTTATGAATGGACCACTTGTGATATGAACTCTGAAGAAATCTGTGTGGAAGTCTATAACCTCCTTGCCAACAACTATGTTGAGGATGAGGAGAACATGTTCAGATTTATTTATTCGAAGGAATTTCTCCGTTGGGCTCTTCATCCACCTGGTTTTTTCAAGAGCTGGCATATTGGTGTCCGTGTCAAAAGTTCAAAGAAGTTGGTTGCATTCATCACTGGTGTTCCTGCAAAAATCCGGGTCCACAACAAAATTGTTACCATGGCAGAGATTAATTTCCTGTGTGTTCATAAGAAGCTGAGATCAAAAAGGCTTGCTCCTGTTCTGATCAAAGAAGTAACTAGGAGGGTTCACTTGGAGAATATCTGGCAAGCAGCTTTTACTGCTGGAGTGACTATTCCGACACCAGTGACCACTGCCCAATATTGGCATCGATCTTTGAATCCTAAGAAGCTTATTGATGTTGGGTTTTCTAAACTGGGAGCAAGAATGACAATGAGCCGAACAATTAAACTTCACAAGTTGCCAGAGTCACCTTTGACTCCAGGGTTCAGGGTAATGCTGCCTCATGATGTTCCTGCTGTCACACGGCTACTTAGGAAATATTTAAGACAGTTTGCTATTGCACCCGAGTTTAGTGAAAATGATGTAGAGCATTGGCTTCTTCCAAAAGTAGATGTTGTTTATAGCTTTCTGGTTGAAAGTCCTGAAACTCACGAGATCACTGATTTCTGCAGCTTTTACTCTCTTCCCTCTTCAATTCTTGGCAACTTGAACTATTCGACGCTGAGGGCAGCTTACTCATATTACAATGTTTCTGTAAACACCCCCTTGCTTGATTTGATTAACGATGCTCTTATCATGGCCAAACAGCAGGACTATGACGTTTTCAATGTCTTGAATATTATGGAAAATGAATCTTTCTTGAAGGAACTGAAATTTGGAGCAGGTGATGGTAAATTGCAGTATTATCTCTACAACTATAGGATAAAGCATGAACTGAAACCATCAGATGTGGGGCTTATACTCTTGTAGTCTGAGTTCTGAAACCTTTTACCTTGTAGTATGAAGCTAATGAAAGCACTCCTAGTGGTATCGTATATGCTGACTATCAGAGGCTAGATGCCAGATTTTAATGTACTAATTAATTAAGCTAAACCTGTGTAACTTATCTAATATTGACTTTGCCACATATTTTTAGGAGTTATTACCGTTTCATCCTGTGTCCAGGTGTTTTTTTTATTTTTTGTTTGGTTTTTCTTCATAATACTTATGGCTCTTATAACACGAGCGCTTGGATCATCCTTCCAAGGAAGTTCAAACTTTAGCTTCTGCCATAGGGTGAGACTAGACATGGTGACGGCCGTGCTAGGCTGGCCTGAACACAGCTTGCCATGTTGTGTCCACACCCACTACAGTATTGGTTAAGCCAGTCCACCAAATAAAGAGGGCCTGTGACATAGTCTAGAATCCCTTAGGTCATACTGTATCGAATTCTTAACGGCCAATTCACATGCTTTTGCAAGCCAGCTTACTAAGTTCTAATATTTTAATTTTTTTAATATTTAATTACTTTTAATTTTTTAATAATTTTTCACGGGCTGGGTTAAACCAACCCGCGTGCTTTGTCTTAAAATCTTGGCATGACCGTTTACAATAACGGGTTTTGCGGAAAAAAGGAGGCCTGAACCATACCATGGGCAGCCTGGCATCCTTGACATAACCACGCAAGACATCAAAGCATACAAGCCCTACAAACGATTTAAATAACACCTAATAAAGCAAAGATATTGATAATTTTATCCCTATTGTTATCCCTAGAAGCTGCAAATATCAAGGTAAAATTGTTGGGACCATGACACTCAAATGCTCCCTTTTTAAGCATTGAATTCAGTATCCTCTATAGATAAAACCTAAATTTGTACATCAATCTCAGGTGTCATTGATCTCAGATGGACATGAACCTGATGTTTCTCAAGTATAAAATGAAGTGCGCTGCATGGGACTAATGAATTTACATACAAAACCTGATAATACATAAGTCTCTACTTCCCTTATCACTTACAAGTGACTGTCAAGCCAAGACAACAATTTCACCACGTGAGCCTGCAGCAGAAAACCCCGCAAAACAAGGGAAGAAGTCAATGGAGGTTACATTTCAGAATACTGATGTTAATTAAGTCTTAAGGCTTGGGTGAAAAAAATTTACATTGTTCATAGATGTCTTTCACAAGCTGTAACATTACGTCAGTATCTTCTGCCATCTTTGAGACTCTTTCAGCCTCCTTAACCGCTTCAGCAGCCAAAAACGATTTGTTTTCTGCCTCGGCAATTCTATATGCTGCCGTAATTGATGCTTCCTCAACAGTCTCACCCAAGGTGGTTAATGCAGAATTCTGTAGCAGCCGTAGCCTCACATCCTTTTGTTTTGGAGTAGGTGTCTTCATTCCCAATAAGGTATCTTTTCTGATCTTGAAGCAATTTTGGACCTACATTTGACATTATTTACGAAATCATATAAGATTACCCTAAAGAAAATCCATCTGACAAATAAACCACAACACTAAACTGGAAAAAGTAAACTAACAAAATCAAAAATGCCATCCACCTTGCATGGAAATTATAATTCACACCAGATATTCCATTTAAGTTCCAAGAAAAAATTATTCACCTTTTCAAGTTTGCCTTGTGAAACAAGTCTTCTCAATCTTGAACCCAGTTGTCTTCTAAAATTATTTGGCACTTCATGCTTTTCCTGCAGCATGAACAGAAGTCAGATGTAGTAGAAAATGATAGCTAGCCAATACAACTGATTCAGATATCAAGCAAGATGCAGTGGACATCCCAGATTACGTTTCACAGAGTTTCTATATATGCCTAACTCTAGGTTTCTTAGTCCTGCTTTCCTCTAATCCAAAAATCTAAGTTCTCTGAAAAAGATTTCCAGCTAAAAAAATTTTAAAGTCTGATGCAGCCATTCAAATGAAATAAAAGTTCTAATGTTGTGGGGAACAGGGAGATTTCCATCTGACCTCAATAAAGTTGACAATAGTGCCAATGTCAGATCCATTTGTATCTTTGATGGTTGAAAGAGCTTCAAATATCATTGCATTGAACCTGAGAAATATGCAGTAGTATCAAAATAACTATAAAACTGCTCTCACACATAGAAGAACATAAGGATGAAGAAAAAGATCACATGCTTTCCCTAATAATAAAAAATGAGTACAGTAATTTGATGAAAAAATGACAAAAGAAACAATCAGAAACACAGAATTGAAACAATATGCTAGAGATATTTCCCACCAAGATTTTTTTGTCCAACTCAAAACATATGTATATCAAAGAAGATTTTGACCAACAGAAGTATGCATACAATATACATAGCTTATGCAAAAATGAGAGAAGGAAAAGAAAAACATACTGTGGACCATTCTTCCCATCAAACGCACTGTTAGGAGGATCATCAATTACAGTTCCAGAAGATGCATTATGAGGAAGTGAAGCAGCGAGAGCAGAATTTGGAGTGTTCGAAAGCGGAGTAGGAGTGATAGTTTTTAGTTTAGGAGTTCTTGATTTGTCTTTTGAGCCTCGCTGAGTGGTACTAACACTCAAATTACGCCATTTGTCCTGGATACATGAGCAGGGTGAGACAAAGCATTCACTTATAATTTTCCAAAGAAGACACAACAGCTGCTGAAACTTGCAGAGAGAATACCAATAACCCTATACTTAGCTTTACAAAATCATTAAAAACAAAAAATGAACATAGAAATAACACTACAATAAGCCCAAACTTTTATTGCATCACAATGCCAGATATCAGGCTCTCATTGACTTCACCAATTATGTCCATCCATTGTTACACTCCCAAATCAGTTTCATCACAATAACAAATATTAACACACCAGTAAACTTTTTTCTTCATAAAAACCTGGCTTCTAAATCCCATAACAAATTCATGCCAATCCCTTCTTAAGCTGAAAATCTAGTTCAAATTGCTAAAACAATTATATCATCAATTTAAAATTTCACTAACACTAAACCCAGTAACGCCACATTGTATCAAAACCATAAAAATTTGCAATTTAACACTAAAAATCAATAAAAGAGTGACCCCTAAAATCAGACCTTCAGCTCTACCACCATCAGGGTTTTCAATTCAAAATTTCTCAACGCAACAAAAATTCAAAATATAAACCGAACTCAAACACCAGTTCATTTCAATTCCCAAAAATACAAACACAACTAGGGTTTACCATAACAAAATCCAACACACCTTGAGATCAATATTGGAACGGTTAGTGAGAAAAGAGGCAAATTCGGGATCTTTCAAAATGTTCTTCCACTTCCCGCGGCCGTGCTTCGCCACTCCGGCCAACAGCGCCTTCTCCTCCTCGTCCGTCCACTTCTGCTTCTGATTTCCCATTTTGCCCTCTCGACTATCTTCACTTCCTGTCCGTGCGTCCTCGGCTCCGTGGAAGACAAGAGAGTGAATTACGAACGCTGGCTTCGGATTAATGTCGTTTGGTGCCGTGTGCGTTGTACTTTGGTCTCAAGGACAAAAATGACAATTGCGCTATTTAAAAGAGGAAAAAAATAATTAACTAATATACATGTACATAGTTTCGGCTCATTCAACTAGAAAGATTTTAGCCTAAATAATTTATATATTTATTATTTTAATATTTAAGGGCAAATTTATAAGATTTAAAACTTTTAAGATTTATTGATATTTCGCTCGAATCAAACTGTGAGCTTATAAATTCACTAAACCAGTTGACATTAAATTTAAGTTTAGCTTGAGACTTGAACTTGAACTTGAACAATATATTCCAACTTGACTCATTTGCAGTGTTATAACAAATTTTGATACTAATGATTAATATTTTAGATATAAAAAAAGTCGAATGATTATTTTCTCTTAACTTTGATGAAATGATAATTTCTCACCCTGAAATTTGAAAAATCTATGTATCTATATATCACTTATTTTCATTAATAAAAACTATTATGTGGTACATAAAGGTCATTTTTCCTTTCGTTATTCTTTAGACATTTTTATCACTTCCTTGAGCCCCCTTGTATAAAAATCATTGATTATATTCTTTGGGCATTTTTATTCATTTTAAGATTTTTTTGTTAGAGAGCAAGACCCCATAATTTTAATAAATTATTCCATGTTCTTATTCTTCTTAAGAATTGACCCTACAACTATAAACGCACCTTCCAAACTCATCACAACCCAAAAAGCAACCCCTAAACCAAAACTCATCACAACCCCAAACTATCACTTTCACTTTGTCAGAGTCTCCATAATCACATTTCCATTCCATTATTGATATTTGTTGATTAAGAATGGACAACCCACATCAAAACCACCAAATCAACACCTAAACCATAATGGTCTTGTAAACCCTATCTAGTTTGAATCAATAGTGTACCAATTTTTGCTTGGGTATGTAATGCCTTAATTTGTGTGTATTTAATGTTTTGGGCAACCTAGAGTAAGACTTGGCACATTTTCTTCCCTATTGTGGAGAACGCTCTAAGAATAGAGCATTATGTCTTGGACAATATGTGCAATCACTCAAAGAAGATGCCTTTGTGTGACATAGGGAGTTGCCTTTTGGGTTAATCTCTAATTGGGATAGTTGTGTGGTTCAGTTTTACAAACACTTTTATAGCACCCACAAAAGTGTGGGCATGACATAATTGATGGAAACCAAGCAATGTCAACATAAGTTTGTTGATGGGTTTTTGCTATGTGGATAAATTTGAAACTCTCATGTGAGGAAAAGTTTTTTGGAGCACATCGACTTAAGATATGCATCAATTGCTTCAAATATGAGTTGTCTCATATCTTGGTTCTCAAATAATCAATAATTTTGAAGAACTATGTTCAAAAACATATGATCAAGAAACCTAAAATTTGAGAGAGAAAGGAATGAAGACAATAACTTAGCAAAAGGAAAAATGACCTCATTCCACATAAAAAATTTCATTAACAAAAATAAATAATAGGTGACAAATAAACTTTTCAAATTTAAAGGGCGGAAAACTATAGTTTCATTATCCCATTGATTATGTTTGTTTCATTCAATTTAAAATTGAGTTTCTCCTTTATGTCTTACACGATAATGGTGATTTTGATATTATGGTCTTTGCTACAACAATATTATTTATATATTTAATTATTTAGTGGATTGGATTTCACTTTACTAGTGAACAACTTTTTTACTTATAACACATCAGTTGTGTATTTAATTGTATGTTTAAAAGTGTATACACATAATATTGCTCTAAAATTAAATGGTTGTTAACTAATACTTATGTTAAAAATTTTAGGCCAATTGGTCATTTTCCACCCCAGGTTTGATGAAATGATAGATTCTCATATTTTAACTTTGAAAAAATTAATTTCTTATCTGTCAGTTAAAGTCAATCGTTAGTTTTAATAGTAGTATTTATGTTATTTTATTTAAATATCATAATTTAGCGTATAAGTGAGATGTAAGCATTATATTTTAAAACTTATTAGGGGCAAATGAACATTTTCCTTGTATTGTTTCAAAAATTACTATTCCTCCATATGTTTTTTAAAATATATATATAGTCCTAATAGTTTTGATATACCATTTAAGCCCCTAATTTGTTGCTTTCTATTCATTTTATTAAGGGGTAATTGTAATTTTGAAATCTACTAAGGAGCATATTAAAATTTAAAAATTCCAAAAACATCCCAAACTTTTTTAAAATTTCTAAATCCCCCTAAAATTTTCATCATCACCCTTAAAAATTAAAAAATAACATTTACTCTAAACATATGATAATATGTCATTGACATCCCTATATATTTTTGTACTTGTAATTTTTTTAATTTTTAATTTAAATTAATATAAATTAGGTGTATAAAAATTACATAATAAACTTTTGGGACACAATGTTATTTAGCTAGAGGTCTTTTTTGAATTTTTAGTATTTTTATAAAAAAAATTCACATCTTTATAACAAATTTAACATATGAGTGGAACATTAGCTTTTCCCAATATAAAGGGTGGTTAAGGGGAGTTAGAGGTATTTTAGACTTCTAACAAAATTTGTCTAACACGGATAAGAAATGTAAGTGTTACTTTCATATTCTATTGGATCTTTTGTACTTCAGTTAAAGGTCAAAGGTTAAAATATATTTAACTCAATATTAAATTAGAGTAATTAATTATAATAGCCTTATTTGAGGGGTTGCACATAGAATAAATGAACCTGTATATACTAACAATAAATATTAATTTATGTATTACTATAATATGTTATTATGTGATTGATATTACTTTATCTTTAATTCAAAATTATCAGATCACATAATAATACATCATCGTTAGTGCACAAATTAGCACTCATTGTTAGTGCACATAGTTTTTATTGATACGAAATTAACCAACACTTTAGGGTATAAGGATATAGCCATTACAATGGAGTTAGACAAAAGTGTCCCAATGTATAAAGAAGTTTTTAATTGAAGTTGACTCATATTTAAATTAAGCATCCGACAAAAGTAGAGAATTTCTGACAAAAAATCATTTTTTGTCAAATTAAATCTTCCTCAAAATGGGTTCAAAGGTTACTATAAAGTGTTTAATTTTTTTTATTTTAGAGTTCTTTTTTTTTGTGATTGCTGTCTTGTTCATGGTTTAGGGGTTGTCTTTTTTGTATCAGGGTTTTTTTTTTTTTTAATGATGAATGTTGTATTTTTTGAGTGAAAATTGGTTTATTATTGATGGACAAATGATTTAGAAAAGGTTAAGGTGTGTTTTTGGTAGAAAATTCATTTGACATGGAAATTATCAAAATTTCATTGATATGCATTATTTGTCCAATAGACATGATCATGCTTATGGTTTGAATTAGGACATATATTAGCAACATGAACTATTATGGTAGGGTAACAATTTGAGATAATAGAAAACTCAACCACATTATTATATAATATCGTATTGTGCTCATAAGCCAAGTCCAAGACTTCTTTTACTTATTTCCTCTAACGTCCAAAGTCAAAAGATAGATTTGGTTGTTTATGCTTTCTAATTATAATAAGAAGTACTTTGAGATATTTAAGAATGTGTTGCCCATACAAATGACCAGATGAATGTAATCCTATAATGTTATTATAGAACACTTTAGCACCATAAGGAAGAACTTAAATCTATTTGCCCTATCCGTCCCAAAATGTGTCACAATCCAAAGGTTACACAACTCTAAGTTAGCAATATTTCAATAATAACATAAATAACTCCTCATGTGACGCTCTCAAGTCATTTAATGCCTAGTTTTGGCCCAGTAGGCCTATATATACGATATATTAATATTATACCTCTTCACTAAATCAACTATAAATTTCTTTGACCTATATACGCAATCCACCATGATAAACATCATTTTCAGTAGTTTTCCCAGTGCACGTGCACTTGTTTGTCTATGATGTAATATTATTTGATCCCTAAAACAACTGTGCTAATTATGTTGAACCTAGTCACAACCTTGTATCTTTGTTGTATATTATTGATATTGTTCATATAAACATTTGATTTCCCATCAACATCTAGTTGACCTCATCACTTTGTATGGAAACCTAGTCTCTAAAATATATCTCTTATGCACATTTTTATTTTGGAATATATACATAACTTAAAAAACTTATCTCGTTTCTACTAGAACCATCACTAATACTCGATGTTTGAAGGTTAAGAAAAGGTGATAGCCAATGCATCAAGTCAACTATTGTCACATGCACACTAACAAGAGTAACACAATGACAAAAAAATGGCTTCCATGCTCAGACTTCACACAACTTCACCATTCAGTTCCAAATTCTCTATGTCCTCACACTTAGAATCTTTTACTTGAATATCGTTCATTTCTTCAGCTTGATTAAATGAATATTAAATTGGAATGTTATCATTTCATCCATGTACCCTATCCTTAGTGATTGACAACAACTCTGAATCATCTTAGAGATCATTTGAACCAAGTCTAACCATCACATCACGTTATTCTTCTTTCTCTTGTTAGGATCCATCACCATCATTTTCTCAATAATACTACAAGTGTGGAACTTCAAGATTAATAGAAAATATAGAACAATATTATACCTTTCAAAATTCAATGAAAGGTCTAGCAGTTGCTCATGCTTCAGAACCAAATGCTAGTGATGTTCTTCTTGCTCTTGTGTCATATTCTTCGGTAGAGCAATAATACAAGTAATATTATCATCATTCTCAATTTTGTATGACATTCCATTAATGGAGTTTTCAAGCTTTATGGTGATCAAAATGTAATTATGCCTTTAGGTCTAACCATAGATAATCGCAAAATAACTCTACAAAGCCTTGGTATGTCATGTATGGTTGGATTATTAGATTATCACCATTTATTGTTTTCCTCGAACATACGTCATCTTGTCATCCGTCGACGTCCATTGCCCTTCATATCCAAACAGTATAACATCTAACATTTTGTTTAATCTTGCAAAGACAAAATTAAATATATAACAGTTACTTAAGCATATATATTGAAATATGTAAAACTCTAAATAGATCATATCAATTTACCCCTATCCATAAAATATAAAAAACCTATTTGAAAAATATCATATAACCCATTATTCGTAAAATATCATATAACCCTTATAACGTAAAATCTATATCAAAACACCCTAATATCATATAACAAAAGTAAAATTAAATTAGTCAAGTTTTTCGATTTGTTTACTAATTCCATCACTTTTCCTCTCAAAATTATATCAACCATTAATAACAAAAAAAAAAAAAAACAAATGTACATATTTATATTTGGATATTTAGAAGTTTCTTGTTTGATTTCATGTTTCTTCAATAAGAATTTGATAATGAGATTATTGAAAGTGAGAGTCACATGTAGATTGTTAGGGTTTTTTTTCTCTCTTTCTCTCTCTCTCTCTCTCTCTATATATATATATAAAACTAAAATGATGCATCCCTCTAATATGACTATTCTAGTTGATTGTCCCTGAAAATGTGTATAACTTTCAAAGGATTGACTTTCTCACAAAATCCCAATAAATGTCAAGATAGTACAAAAGAAGAAGCATTAAAAGATCAAACATAATTCCAACTTGGTGTATCAATAAAAATAAACAAAAACATAAGATGTGACCCATCTAACCCAACCCCCCAATGACACAAACCTTAAACCTTAAATCCTAAATCATTTAATTATATAATGATATATCTTTTATGTATCTAAATTTTATATATATATATATATATATATATATATATATATATATATATATATAATTTTTTGGAATAGAATAATACAAAATAATAATATTATGTATATAATTTTATAAACAAATAATAATATATCACAGTTTAATTATGTGTTATTTTATTTTTAATTTTTAATTATTTAATTTTATATATATATATATATATATATATATATATATATATATATATATATATGCATGCGCTTGGCATTAACATGAAAGAAACATAAGAAAAAATAAATGTTGTATTATAGGTAATAAAGAAACTGAAAACGATGAAAATAATTTTTAAAAACAAGCACTCACCAACTTCCCAAAATAACACGAGCAAATCTTCACCATCAATTTGACCACGAAACCCACTAAGTCAACGGTCCACATTCACTCACAATCTGCAACAAATTATAGAAAGTAATTAAATAAAAAAGAATATTGTTACGGTGCTGACATTTCTCACTTGACTTTTCTTATTACATATTTTTTTTTTCTTTTTTGTACGGGCACCGAACCCTAAGAATATTCACGTTTTCGGCCAAAAAAAAGTGAACCCATTTCGATTTCATCTCTGTTTGAAGAAACTAGAAAAAAAGGACCCAGCTTTTGAGTTAAAGTTTCATTTTTTAGGGGGTTTTCTTATTTCTTTTTTGAGTAATTTTTGTTGGAGTTATAAGTGATGGCTTATGCATCTCACATCATCAATCACTCTAAGAAGGTACTCATCGCTTAGTTCTAATATGATTTTATCATTGTCATTATCAATATTGTTATGATTTTTATTTTTGGTGTTGTCGAAATAATTTAGTTTTTATTTTATTTTTTCTTGGCGGTGTTTAGTTTTGATTTTAATTTTAATGAACTACTGTTGTATTTATATTTAGAGAAAACAAATCTCAATTGGAAGCTTATTGTACTGCTGGATTATCGTTGAATCCTGTGTTTAAGGTGTTTTCAGCTTAAATTCAATGTGTGCATGTGTGTATTAATTATTTTATGATTTCTCTATTGTGACTTTGGTGACTGAATTTATTTATTTGATGGTATTCATATTTGGTGTTTGTGTTTTTAAAGTTGATGATCTCATTCACTGATTTATTTTTTGATCTTGGCAATTAAATTTTGTTTGTGAGTCTAGTCAGTTAGCTTCAGTTTTTGATTGTTTTGTTGATGTTAGATTCGGATTTTGACACCTAGAGGCTTATTAGATTACTGGGAAATTCAGGGATATACTGTCCATGCTGTATTAAGTTTTGTTCACCCCGATTTTATGATAATAGACTAAATTTTATTTGTTTAATTATGTAGTTTGTGTAAATTTTGTGTACATCTGATATGAATATGGATATCAGTGCTATCAATTATCTCATTGTTTTTTGTGTTTCTGTCGGCAGTTAAGGTATGCTTCCAGTTTACTGCAGCATGAGCATGGTGTTCTGGCTCGTTGGTTTTCAAATGATGCTGTCAGTAAGAGAGATGGTGTGTAGCCAATCTTGATGCTTCAGGGTTTACTTTCATTTTTATTGCTTAGGTGTTGATAGTTTTGTCTGCGCATTCTACCAATCTAAGATCCAAGTTGAAAAGGATTGTGTATATGATGACAATCATAGTCCTAAGAATGTGAGAGTTAGGAGAGCTTGACATGCTCAGAAGGTAGTGTCTCAAGTTTATGGAGCATATATCTTAAACACATTGATAAGTTCCTAATCATGTTCTTTAGGATGCCTAACTTTTAATGACATGAATATCTTTGGAGTGTTGTTATTAAGAAAAATGGGAAGTGTAACTTGCCCAATCTGTATACTGATATTCCTTATTACCTGGGAAAAAAATTACACCAATGGATAGTGTGGGGAGTCTACTCCTAGTGTACTCTCTAGTATTTATCATCATGATAAGGAGTTTCCAGTATCAATACTATCTAAACTTAACCTTTTACAGAAAGTATGGATTTATGGCATCAATTTTGGCGAAGTATTTCTAGCATGTAGTCATATATTTAAATGATAATTTTTGGGTGATTGTAATGGATGGAAACTAAGGTATATGGCATTTCAATGTTGAAAGCACATATCACTTTGGGAAGTACAGTAATGGTATGTGGAATTTCATTTCTATCAATTTAAGCTAAGTTAGTTATTTTTCAGATCTTTTAAAGCTTCGCCATCATAGCAATGCTTCTGTGGAGAGGGAAATGGTCTTTAATTCAACTGTCAATTGCACCGTAAGTGCAGTTATCTCCTCTTTTGGAAATAGAACAATGTATATTGACTGCGATTGGAGCCTCTATATAACTCTTTTTACACTTCTTCTCTGGGCTTATCTACTTCATTTATTACTTTCTATTAGTCAAATATGTAAGGTCCAGTTTGCAAACACCAACTCTTTCTCATTTTGTTATATATAGGTATCATCAATTGGTGCATTGAAGAAAAATCTTTCAAGTACAACAAGATTAGCAGGAAATACAGTGTTTGGAATATTTTCAAATGAGGGATTTTCATGGTATGTTGCCCAACATATTGTCAGCTTTCTTCTTGTCCTTTTTGGGTCAAATTCTTGTTCACAATTATAGGACCTGACATTATCATTCTTCATGATCAGTTCTCAGGTACGCTCAAGGAGGGGGTTTGCATCTAATTCAGGTACATTATAGTTTGTCTTAAAAACTCTTCTAGTCATGTTTCTATAGCTCTTTAAAATCTTTTGAATTCACTCTAAACTTAGTTTCGAAGGAAAACTCTATCACTTCTGGGACTTTTTCTCCATTTTCTGGTTCTAAATTTCATTTTATGTCAACTCTTCACCAACTTTTTATACAACTTCTGGATTAGAGGCTGTTTGACTGTATTATACTGTCATCAGCATTTTATTTGGCTGTCTGAGGACTAATTTCCTTCTCCTTTTGCTTTTGCCTTTCCTAGATCTTTCACATTCTCAACAGTGTGTGCATCATTATCCTCTTTGCAGTAGTGTGCATTTTATTATTGAAAATTGAGTTCAATGATTACACCAATAATCATGTGTTTTATTGTTTCTCTTCTGGAACTTGACAATTATTGTCTTTTCCAGGTTTTTTCCTTTTTTAAATTTAGTTCAGACGGTTTGATCACATTAAACTTGCAGAGTTTCTCATTCAAGTTTGTTAACTAGTGTTTAAACTATCTTCCAGGTCTTCCTCCACACCAAGAGATTGGAATGCCCTCTCTTTCACCTACAATGACAGAGGCATGTGCCTATCTTAATTTCACAACTAAACTCATAACTTGTTAGGATTGTTGTTTGCTGCTGTCTAATTCTTTACTGCAATGCAGGGAAATATTGCTAGGTGGTTGAAAAAAGAAGGTGATAAAATTTCTCCTGGTGAAGTTCTATGTGAAGTTGAAACTGTGGGTTTCCTGTTCTTTTTATTGTTTGAATTGCAGCACTTGATAAAATCTCTGGTTTATCTACATAGATAATCTTGGAAATTTGACTTTAAACCTTTTATTTATATTAACAGGATAAAGCAACAGTTGAGATGGAATGCATGGAGGAAGGTTATCTTGCCAAGATTTTGAAGGGAGATGGGTCCAAAGAAATTAAAGTTGGTGAGGTATAGGTTGTGTGTACATATGTTCTATATTTCTTCTCTTTGGAGAGGGGGATGGGGTAGTTTAAGTGGGAAAATGAAATAGATTTTGTGCTATCATATAGGTAATTGCTATTACCGTTGAGGATGAGGAGGACATCGACAAGGTTAAAGATTACAGTCCCTCAGTGTCGGATGCTGGTGCTGCTGCACCTAAAGAGCCTTCTCCTCCCCCGCCAAAGCAGGAGGTGGTTGAAAAACCAGTTAGTTCGCCTGAGCCTAACATCTCCAAACCCAGTGCAGCTCCTGCTGGAGATCGTATTTTTGCCAGTCCTCTTGCTAGAAAATTGGCAGAAGATAACAATGTAAGTCATATTAAATGCAATTTTTTTGGGTCCATAATGAAGATGGTTGTTGATTTCTTGTCATTTCTTGCTAGCATGTGTTTTTTCACCCTTTCCTACTGGATGAAATTAGGTTCCTCTTTCTAGCATCAAGGGCACTGGTCCTGATGGACACATTGTAAAGGCTGATATTGAAGATTATTTGGGTATTGCATTTATTGTTTCTTTGCTGAAAATCTGATGTTTTTAATTCTTTTTTAACATCTCTTAATACAAATACTGCACCTGCTGATTAAAATATTTGGAACAAGTATTTTTTGTTTATTTTCTTCCCTTTGTCCTTGAATGTAAAATAGTGTAATAGCTATTAAAGCTGATTTCTAATGAGTTTGCCTAATGTGTAGCTTCTCGTGGGAAAGAAGTTTCAGCTAAAGCTCCTAAGGCTAAGGAAGGAACAGCTGCAGCTTTGGACTATGTGGACATTCCTCATTCTCAAATAAGAAAGGTGACCTATCGTATACTCGTCTTACTTTAATTATTTGGGTGTAAAAAATTATTCTGTGGCTTGACTCTACACAAATTGATGTTTCTTTCCAACTTGGTGGTATCTCCAATCTTGTTAGAAATGCATCTTTTCTTTTTTATTTTCTTTACCAAACCAAGGTCTACTCTGAAGCTTATATCTGGTGTAATTATGATAGGTTACTGCTTCACGCTTATTGTTTTCGAAGCAAACTATCCCACATTATTACTTAACAGTAGATACATGTGTTGACAAACTTATGGGGTAGGTATCTGTTTCTACCATTTTTTAAATTATAGCCTTTATTGCATGTTTTCTGATATCCAAGTATGTTTGCAGTTTGCGGAGTCAGTTGAATTCCTTACAAGAGGCTTCTGGTGGGAAACGTATATCTGTCAATGATCTTGTTATTAAGGTATGCTGCTTTTCTTGTAAATAACATTGAGCATTAGAATGTGAAAATTGGCTCTTACAATTAAGCTTATGGCTTGGCATTTGTGAATTTCTAAGGCTTGAGGTTAGTAGGATATCAATTGATTAAGCCTACATTACAATTTAGGTTTAAAAAAATTGAATAAAAGTGTATTGTTTGGGAACCTCTCTCATCAAATTATCTTGAAAATAGTCCTTCTGACCTTTTTCTCATGCTTATATTATTTCTAGGGAATGTCAAGTTCGATTCTGACCTAAAAATTTTTGTATATAAGCCTTTAGAATTTTTGGAAGAAGTCTGTCTGCTGGCAGGGTGATTCTGCCATTGTCTTAGTATTACTGCACATATAAAATTGTTCATTGAAGTTAGTTAGAGTTCTTAATTTGTACATAACTGCAGGCTGCAGCCTTGGCTCTGCGGAAAGTTCCTCAGTGCAACAGTTCCTGGACTGACAATTATATCCGCCAGTAAGTAAACTGTAATGTAAAGTGTGGTTGACTTATGGTACAAACTCTATCTGACATTTTTTATTTCGGCTTCTGGTCCAGGTACAACAATGTAAATATCAATGTAGCAGTGCAGACAGATAATGGACTCTATGTCCCTGTTGTCAGGGTGAGTGGCTATCTCATATGGCAGTTGAACATTTTTTGCTTTAGTTCTTTTAGTGGTTCCACTGACAAGAATTTGTATGGCTCTCAGGATGCGGACAAGAAAGGCTTATCTACAATTTCTGAAGAGGTCAAACAATTGGCCCAAAAAGCCAAAGAAAACAGTTTAAAACCAGAAGATTATGAGGTCAGTGTAACAATGGTTGCTTGTTGATATGTGCTCATGTTTTGTCATAGTTATTTTAATTCTGGGGTTTTCTTTTTTCCAGGGAGGCACATTCACAGTATCCAATTTGGGAGGACCATTTGGCATCAAACAATTCTGTGCCATTATAAATCCTCCTCAATCTGGCATTCTAGCAGTGGGATCTGGTAAGATCAGCTCCTAATTTCGACTGCTTAATGCTATATTCATTCATCATTTTTTTCAACTTCATTTTGGAAATAGACCTTTTTCTTTTATATTTCATTTTTCTATTTCTTCCTTCTCTCCTATATGACCCTCTAGAGCCCATCTTGATTATTGGACTTTAATTTTGAGCAGCCGAAAAGAGAGTTATACCTGCTGCAGGCCCAGATGAATACAAATTTGCCTCATTCATGTCAGTAACGTTGAGCTGTGATCATCGTGTAATAGACGGTAAGTAGCCTCATTTAAAGTCATTTAAGATCAGAATAATTCCAGTCAATTAAGTACCCATATATATACCTACTGATTCTGTTTGGATTATAGGTGCAATTGGTGCAGAATGGCTAAAAGCATTCAAAGGATACATTGAGAATCCGGAGTCTATGTTGCTCTAAATCAAACTCTGTTTTTGACTTTTCCCCCCAATTTATAAATTCAAGTGCTCTTCTCCCTCTGTATCAGTTTAGATGAGGAGACTTTGAGTTCATCCCAGAAGTAGTTTGGAAGGAGGCTTCAGTTGACATGATTTTGTCAGTGTGGAAGGCATTGTGTTTTCTCACAAAAACAAAGTTGAAATGTTTTTTCATTTTTTAATAAGGTAGAGGGGTTAGAGGCATGAAACTATAAACATGATTTTGCTGAGTGTAATTTAGCCCCTTTGTATTTCTGAATAAATCTAGTTGTTATGTTGTCATGGCATTTCAAATGTTTTTACCATTTTGCCAAGGTAAATTGCATCTTCATGCTATAAAATACTGTTTTTTTTCACACTATTTAATTGACTTTAGGGTGTGTATGATTTGGTTTAGTGCGATTCGAAAGGTCTTTCAAACCAAACTGAAGGAAACAACTTAAAAAATTTTTAAACCATTTTAGGTTTAAAATCGAATCAAATTAAAAAAATATAATTTAGTTTATTTTAGATCACGGTTTAAATATATTAAAATAATGTGTTTTAAAATAAATATTATTTAATAAAATTATAATTTTTTGAAATATAATATGAATATATAAAAATAAATACAAATATATAATATATGTATATATAAATATAAACTAAATATGGAAAAAAAAAAGTAAATTATATACCTAATTATTTATTAATATTTTTTTTAAATATAGTTATATATACTTATTTTAAAAATACAATTTATAATTTAATTTAGTTTAAATGTAAAATCACAAATTGCAGACACAGAAGGCAAAAAAGGTTGGAGGCACAGAAGGCAAATACAAGATAAACAACAATTGGCGACCGACTGGGCGGCCCTGCCGGTGAAATCCTCTAAACATTGATGAAATCACAGATTGGAAGAAATTTATGTCATATAAATGACTATTGTAGCAGCATATATTCATACTTCTAAGCCAACAAATCTCATGGCACATTGAATTTGATAAACACGAAATATCCTACAGTCGGAAGTACTATGATTTGTAACACATTTTGTATGGGCATTTATTCGATGACTTCATGCCCAAAACTTTTGGACACTTTTTCACTTCAATCTGTGCATTTAAACTAATGAGAGACTTAATAATTCAGATAATGCCCAACAATCTGAAACACATCTGTAGGTCGGATGAATAACATATTCTTGTGGTTTGATAAAAACCCTATTCCAACAAAATGCGATTTGTATGACAACAGATATGTTAGTCTATATTGTACCCTAAGTTCAACACCAAATTTAAATGCAGATCGTTAGACATATATCACTCAAAGGTATGCATTTAAGCAAATGAGAAGACTCATAATGCAATCCTATCCTTTAATTCTACACTTCCCCACTACGAATGCTCTATTTGAGCCCATCAATCAACCTTGTCCGGCTCTTTTTCTCTCTATTTCTCTGTCATTAAGATTTTAAATGATATTGATAAACCAAAGGATCTACACCTCACAAACAATTAACATCAATCCAAAAAGCTACCATTGACATCAGTCAGAAGTCATGAAAATGATCATTCAAATTTAACAACTAGTTTTACTATGAAACCTTATTCCACACAGCTCTATCATCATTCAACTGCAAAAACAAAAGTCCAAATAATGTTCCCTTCTAATCAAATATCATACTAACAGCCACGCTATTTTCCATTCAACCCAACTCGGAGAAATTAAACAAGATAATCTATATACATCCCCATCTAAGACACATTATTTAAACAGCAGCTTTGCTTTAATTTCAAAGATTCAGCCAAAGAAACAAATAACAAATCAAAACACAAAACAAACACCTGAACATGAAAGAATAGAAACTTAATGCCTTCCATTCCCATCAATAGTCATTATTGATGTTCTTCATCATCACATCCTTACTAATTAGATTCAAATAAATCCACATGTCCAAAACACATTTATGTTAACTGCAGACCAACTATTAGTTCTACAGGCACAGCTAACTGAACAAATTAAAAAAAAAAAAACAATTATCCACAACGCCAGAAATGGATTCCCACTGATATAACTACTAAAAAAAGCTTGGAAGCTTTTGCATTCAATCATCGGTGTCTTTCATCACCAAAATAATTATTTATTACATCAGAACACTAAAAATATATGTATACATATATCAATTAATCAATTTCATGATTCATAATTCCTAAATCAATCAGAACAATCATTCATCAACTCAATATTTTTTTTAATATCATCTATCCGGTCAAAATTGAAATTTTCTCAAACAAACCATATAAATCCCCCTCAAATCGGCACATATCTCTTCACCGCCTGCTTCGCCGCTACTACTGCACCCGCTGCCAGTCCACCTAGCGCGCCAGCCACTGCGGCCGACCTCACCCCTCTCGCCGCCCGACATACAGCTCCAGTCCCGAGCCCCGCCGCCACACTACTCCAAACATCATCCCTATCCGTAAGCGCAACCACCCCACTCTCCATCCCCGCGTAAATCAACCCGATCACACCGACCCGGTTCCCCCAGGAGCGACCTGAATGGCCGGAAGAATTCAAAACCCTATTAACCTTCAACTTCAACGTGTCCCCAGGCTCCATGGATTTAAAAGCTGAGAACACGCCGATGGCGGCGCCGGTAATAGAGCCACCCAAGTAAGCCATCCCAGTATAGAAGGTGAGATTCTCCCCCCAGGAACGGCGCTGGCGGACGGACTCCTCGGGGAAGAGGTAATCAGGGGAGGTGGGGAGCTTGTAGAGGGTTTGGATGGGGATGTTTAGTTCGGCGTAGGGGTTGTAGAGACGGGTGTTGGGGTCGGGTTCATGGTCCGATCCAGTGGTGCGGTTGCCAGCCATGAATTGTTGCGTTTTTAGGGTTAGTTCAGAGAGAGAGAGAGAAGGGAAGAGAAAATTAATTGAATGGAAAATTAAAGAAGATGGCGTGATGGAAAGTCTGTTCTGGTTTATTCGAGGGCCAAACGACAATTTCCCACCCAAGGTTTAGCGTTTTCTCAAAAGTCCCCCCTTTAACTATGGAAACACCAAACACCCACCCATGACCAGTTAGATTTAACCAAACCCTAACGGTGGTAGGGGTAAAATCGTCATTTTAGCTATAATATTAAAAATAAACTAAAATAGAATCTATTTTGCCCCCCTAAACTTTAAAAACTGAAATTTTCCCCCCGCCTAAGTTTTAAAAAATGGCAGTTTCACCCTAGGGTTTGGTTTTGAAATCTCCGACGACCTCTCCGGCTCCGTTGCCGATGGCCGCTCCCTCCGGAAGCAACCTCTCCTTCCGACGATCTCTTTCCTCCCATTTGGAGGTCCGATCGGCGCCCGGAGACGCCGTAGGAGACAAAGACTTCGTCGGGAAGACGAAGTTCTTCGTCTTCCCAGACGAAGCCGACGCCGTCGTCTTCGTCTGGGAAGACGATCGTCTTCCCAGAAGAAGACCTCTGGGAAGACGACCGTCTTCCCAGACGAGGACGACGGCATCGGCTTCGTCTGGGAAGACGAAGAACTTCGTCTTCCCGACGAAGTCTTCGTCTCCCACGGCGTCTCTGGGCGCCGATCGGACCTCCAAATGGGAGGAAAGAGATCGTCGGAAGGAGAGGTTGCTTCCGGAGGGAGCGGCCGTCGGCAACGGAGCCGGAGAGGTCGCCGGAGATTTCAAAACCAAACCCTAGGGTGAAACTGTCATTTTTTAAAACTTAGGCGGGGGGAAAATTTCAGTTTTTAAAGTTTAGGGGGGCAAAAGGAGATAAAATTTTCAGCCGTTAGGGTTTGGTTAAATCTAACCGGCCATGGGTGGGTGTTTGGTGTTTCCATAGTTAAAGGGAGGACTTTTGAGAAAACGTTAAACCTTGGGTGGGAAATAGTCGTTTGGCCTTATTCGAGACACGTTGGTCCGTTTCTGCACATGCTATGTTACTTGAGGCCTTATATTTGGTTTAGAAAAGGCCAAACAACAATGTCCCGCCCAAAGTTTTATATATATAATTCAATCATTAGTTTTAAAAAAATATTATATACACCCGTTTTTTAGTACACAAATATATACATACTGATATATATCATCATGTGATTAAGTATTATTTTATCTTTAATTCAAAATCATCTAATAACACGATAACACATATCAAATATGTATCTATTTATATACTCAAAACGGGTACGTATAATTTTATTATTAGTTTTATTGACTAAAAAGTATTTATATCATATTTAAGGATGACAACAGGGAGAGGTGGGGAGGGGATCTCAAGCCCCGCCCTATAGGGGATATCAATCCCTGTTTTCGACCCATCCTCGTTACAAGGATAAAAATGATTCCTCATCTCTTCTCTATGAAGAAAAGTTTTCTCTTGTCTCTACAAGAAAAAAATCCTCTTTTCGTACCTAAAAGAAAAAATCACTTCCTTATACCCTGTAAATATAATATAAATATATTAAATAACAAAATTAAGACCAATTCACTAATTCAAATATCACAATTATAATGTATTAACCACTTTAATATGCACAACAAAAACTTAAATAAATTTTAAAAACATAAATAATATAAAATTATAAATATATGTTAGTATTTTAAGTAAATTTATTAATATAAAAGGATGAAGATGAGAGCGAGAAGGGAAGGAGACACATGTATCCCCTTTCCTGACCCGTCCCCAATTGTGGAGATTTTTTTTATTCCTGCCCCAATTCTCTTTCCTATTTCTATGGTGGAATCCCCTTCCTATTAGGGTCGGAGAGGGTTCGAACCCTTAAAGTTGAGTCGAAATTACTATTTCTAATCATTTTTACTAGATTGAGCAATAAATTTCATTTTTAAAACTTATTAGGGCAAATGAATATTTTCCCTATCTTCAAAATTATTTATTAATTTTATATATTTTAAAAATATATTATAACTTTAGTAGTTTGTAACATGGTATTTACACCACTAATTTGTCGTGTTTTATTAAGTTATTTAAAAATATAAATGTCATTTTTTAAACAATTGGGAGACATTAAAATATCAGAACTATCAAAAATACCCATAAACTTTTTTTAAAATTAAAACAACCTCTAAAAATTTGCTAACACCTCTAATATTTTTAAAAATTATAATTTACTCCAAATATACTATTATACATTATTTACACCCATATATTTATACTAATAGACTTTTTATTTTTTTTAATTGTAATTACTATAAATTTATGTAAAAATAATTATTTAATAAAATTTTGAACGTAAATTGTTATTTAACATAAAATTTTTTATTTTTTCAATAATTTTATACGGGAAATTAATTAAAATAGGCAAAAAATTTGCCGCTTATACGTTTTTAGGCCAACTAACAAATGTTTTACCAAAATAAGCAAACCAATATTTTTTTACCAGTTTTACCCTTTTCTCATTTCACATAACTAATCAATTTGCGCAGCTTTCATCTTATTTCACCATCGTCTCCTCTCTGAACGTTATTCTTCTATCAACACTTCAACGACAACAAATTTTTATGTGTTTTCTCTCTAGCATTCATCATTATCATATATCAAGTAAGTTTCTTTCGTTTTTTTTTTACATAAATAATATCTGTATCCAGAAAACTGTAAAACTCAAATATAAAAAGTTTAAAACTGTAATCAGTAACTCTAAACTGCTTAAATCTTTTTATAAATATTCAGATTTATAGAATCTATAGTTTTATTAGCCAGATCTAAGTAAAAACGGAAATCGCAGTACATTTCTGGTTAATTGCGTGGTATGCGTTTTGCGGCGGTTTGCGTTGCGCGGTTTGCGTTTGCGCGGTTTGCGCGATATGCGCGGTTTGCGCGGTTTGCGCGGTTTGCGTTTGCGCGGTTTGCGCGATATGCGCGGTTTGAGTTTGCGCGGTTTGCGTCTTGCGTGATTTGCGTTTTTTCCTTTCCGTTTTGCGTTTTGCATGTCTGCTCATCTCTTTTACAATTTCTTTGTGCAGAAATATGGGTCATCTAATATATTTGCTTGGATACGGTGGACATTGGGTTAACCGAGGTGATAATAGTTTGAAATATGTTGGTGGAGTTCAAACATTTGTATCAGTTAGTAAAAAAATAAAGTTTGATGGATTTGTTGAAGCAGTATGCTCTCGTTTAGCCATTAATCAAAGTTGCAATAGTGTAAAAATTTACATGCAAAATCTGACCACTTACAGTGATTTACCATATTTGTTGAAGGATGATTTTGATATACGGATTATGATGAGATTATCAAAGACACATAAAAGGGATCCGTTATTTCTTACAGTGTTTACAAGGCCTACAGAAGGTATAACTAATATGCAACAACAGCGAACTGAACCTATGGATGATGCAATAAACTCTGTGGATAATATATATTCTGAGACACAGCCAGAGGGTATGCCTGAGGGTGATGGGGTTGAGGTTATGATACATGATGAAATAAGAAGGCAGCAACGCCCTTTACGGGGTACAACAGATAGATGTGATGAGATGGATACTATTCTGAGAGAAAATTTTCAACCAGATGAGGAAGAATATGGTGGTTATACTGATTGGGATAATAGGGGTGATGATTTCAGGGATAATGGAAGTGATAATGATAATGGTGGTGATGAGGAATATGGTGATGTTGATGATGATAATGATGAAAACAGAGGTCATAATGGGAGTGGACATGAAGCAGGAGTTGGTCCAAGTAGATTAGGTGAGGAAAGTTTATTTCATAACACTTCAACAATGCATGACCAACCTATTCCTTTGAACGTAGAAGTTACAAATCCTTTTTTCGGTGTTCCAGATCCTTACAGGGATATAGAAAATGAAGGTATTGTATTACATTCAGTTCCACCACGAGATGGGAGAATCAAAGTAAATGATCAGTTCACATCTAAACAGGTGTTGATAGATACGATGTATAGGGATGCCTTAGAAAAAGGCTATCAGATCAAGGTGACTAGTTCGAACAAAAAAAGATGGGATATCAAATGTGCACATGCTCAATGTAAATGGAAGGCAAAGGGAGTTAAATTACATAACACAGATGTTTTTGTATTACGAAAGTTAGAAGCTCACACATGTCCTCGGGATGTGATAATGCCTCACCACAGACAAGCAGGTAAACGGACACTTGGAAAAATATTGCAATCTGTGTTTACTGCTTCTAATCGAATCTATAGGCCAAAAGACATTATAACGGATGTGGCAGATAGATACAAAATAGATATCTCCTATACTCAAGCTTGGCGTGCTAAGAATTGGGCGTTGAATGAGATTAGAGGTTCTCCTGAAGAGTCGTTCAGACAATTACCTGTATATTGTTACAATTTGGAACAAAAAAACCCTGGCACCATTACACACATTGACACTGATATGGATAATCGGTTTCGTTTTGTCTTTATGGCCTTAGGTTGCTCAATTAGAGCATTTCGAGAATATTGTCGTCCTGTTATTTGTATTGATGGATCCTTTTTAAAAGGACGTTATTGGGGTACACTGTTTGTTGCTGTGGGTAAAGATGGAAACAACCAAATTTATCCTTTGGCTTTTGGTGTAGGGGGAAAGGAAGAAACAATGACTTGGACCCCTTTTTTGAGAGCGTTACATGGGTGTATAGGTGATATTCCAGATTTGGCCATCATTTCAGATAGACATCATGCTATCATTCACTCCGTGCGAGAAGTATTCCCAAATGCACACCACGGTTGGTGTAACCACCATATAAAAGGTAATATGCGAAGCAAGTATAAACAGACAAAGCATATAGATGGGTTGTTTTGGCGAGCAGCGAAAGCTTATCGATTACCAGATTTTGAGGGTGCAATGCGAATGATTAATGAAGAAAATCCTTCAGCAGGTGCATATTTACAGGGTATAGACTATGGACGTTGGGCCCGTGCTTATTTCCCAGGTATTCGATATAATATAATGACAACAAATATTGCTGAGTCGTTTAATGCCTTAGCACGACACGCACGAAAATTACCGGTTATGATGCTACTTGAGTTTTTGCGTTCTACCATTCAGAAATGGTTTTACTCTCGGCGCACTATGTCAGGTTTGTTTATAGATTTTTTATTTTATCATTTTTGGGTATGATGTTTGAATATACATTTATAATATATATTTTTATAATCATGCAGAGGCTTCTACTAATAAACTCACTCCGTGGGCTGAGGAGAAAATAGCAGGTCATATCCTAAAATCAGCTAACATGGTTGTCAAACCAATAAGTATGCACCGATATGAAGTCCACGGTGTGGCCCAATCGATCGCTATAGTGGATCTATGTGCGCAGGAGTGTAGCTGTAAGAAATTTCAATTGTCACATATTCCGTGTACACACGTTGTAGCCGTGGCTAGGTTTCAGAATCTTTCGGATTGTTATCAATGGGTTAGTAAATACTATTCAACCGAATATTGGCAAGCAGTATATCGAGAGAGTGTTGAACCACTAGGAGATCCTTCTGAATGGTTACGTCCGGAGAATCTTCCCGAGATCCAGCCACCTCTAATACAGAATCGTCGTTCAGGCCGACCGTCAGAACAAAGAAGGAGACCATCGCAGGGGGAGGAAGTACGTCAACCTGTTTGTAGTCGGTGTCGCGAGCGTGGGCATACTAGACTTACTTGTGCGAACCCTTTATAATTGCGTACATCCAGGTATCAAATTACTATATATTACATTTGCATTTCAGGTTTTTTGTTTTATTTTTTTGGGTCTATAATATTTTATTTTATATTATTTTGTTGCAGATGTTTAGGATGTGCAATTTGAGGAAACTGGGCACTACAGCGCAATTTGAGGATAATGGGAACTAAGGGAAATTATTTTTTCTGTTTGGATGTATCAATAGATTTGTTTTTATTTTGTATTGTTGTGTAATGATATTTTTTGCAACATTTACTTTGTTTGTATCCAAGGGAAGATATACTAGGTGTTTTTGAAAATCTTTTTTGAGTTTGATTTCTTTTGTTATAAGAGTTTGATGACTTTGTTATAGAATTCTATAGTTGACACAATTTAATTATACTTGTCTTGGTTGTATTCAGCTGCATCTATTAGTATTTCCATTAGGATGTTCTTTGAACGTGGGCATTTAAGATATGGTAGTATTATGACGCATATTGGCATATAATTTTTTCCAATTTGGTCTTTGCCACTTAGTGCATCTATTAGTATTTCCATTTGTTTGACCCACCATAACTTATTCTCATTGTTTGGATGCCACATACCTGGAATATTTGTAGGATATTGTTCAAGCTAGGCCTTCCAGCTTTCCTATATCTTCCCAAGAATTATTCAGTATCCTTGATGATGCTAGTGAAAAGACATTCCTATCTGGGATACAACATTTACTTTGTAAGAATATATAGCACTGTGGACTCCATTTAATTAAAAAAGTACAATCTACCTTTCAACATCCCATTTTAAAATTTTAAAATTATTAAGTGAATGGTTAAATTTTTAAAAAATTTTGACAGAATCTCCCTTATATTATTACCATTATCCAAATCTTCTTCCTCCTGTTAACATTTTATTCAAAAAAATACACTTTTAATCCAATCATTTCAACCAAAAAGCCACATTAAAATCAATCCAATCAATCTAACCAAACCAACAAAAAAGACACTTTAAAATCACTCAACTCAATCTAACCAATCCAACCAACAAATTCACTTCAATAGCAATCTAACAAATCCAACCAATCTAACCAAAAATGCACTTCAAAATCAATCCACACAATCCAACCAATCGAACCAAAATTGCACTTCAATATCAATCTAACCAATCCAACCAATCTAACAAAAAATACACTTCAAAATCAATACACACAATCCAACCAATCTAACCAAAAATCACTTCAAAATCAATCCACACAATCCATCCAATTCAACCGAAAATGCACTTCAATAGCACTTCAAAATCAATCCAACGTAACTCTTTCGCAAAGCATGAATAATATGAAACATCAATAAATTACTATCATGCTAAACAACATAACAGAATAATAAAAATATATGTACTATTTACACATACAATCAAAAAAATCTATAAATTTACATAACTAAGAAACAATATCAACAAGTGCATCCATGAGCAAAAATCTTAGCCGCGATCATCCTACGCAAAGTAATACTATCAGAGGATGTATAGTCAAATTTTCGACCGGTGGCTAAATACTCTATCATCAAAAGTGTGAATACGCCACAATCACCAGAGGCTTTGCCTTGTTGTGGAACATCAGTACATCGCATCAACGTGAATGGCTCCAAGTTAGGGTTATCACCCCTAACCTCCCAGTATCTAGTGGCATTAATGATAGCCGGAAGATGTTGATATCGTGCCATCATATTAATGAACTTATCCGTAGAAGATATGAAGCTAGTTGAAGAGTCGTATACGGTAAAAGTCCACGCTTTGAGATCAATTTCCCCACATGCCCAATGTTGACAATCATAATTGATAGGAATGTATACCTGCAAAAACAATAACAAAAATCTAGTAAATAACATAACATAATCTTAATTAAAATAAAATACTCTAAAATATAACATTTTAAATACTTTATCAACTTTCGCCCATGCAACGTATCTCATATCCCTTTCCTGTTGTATAAGCTGTGGACAGCTCCCTTCGATAGGATCTAATAATAGTCGAGGCCATTGAAAGTCGTCAACATCAGCCACTTCTCGATCTTGTAAAATACGTGGTAACCAACCATCCCAAAACGTGTCAACACATGTCCAATTGTCAGTGGGATATGAATGACGTAACATCACTAAGTAATTATCCATATGCTGAAAAAATGTCAAAAACATAAATTATAATTACTTTATTTTACAGAAATAAAATCGTATAAATATAAAAATATATTGAATTAAGCACCTCATCCGTTAACCAATTGTTTTCAGTGCAAATGTGGTCCCACCAGTCAAGCTTCTGACAAGGCCCATGCAAATAAGTCAAAGCAGTGTCGTTATTGTCAGCATTATCAAACCATTGGTCAAAATTAATATTTATTTGTTGGTTCCCTTCTCGTGGCCGGCGTGGTCTCATAGGATCAGTAAAAGGGCTGAGTAGTGCCCGCCCCTTCTTGATAATTCTTCCACGTAATGTCCTTCGGGTATTCGACCGAGGTTGAAGTGGTGTTTCCGTAGGTCTACACTCAGTAGCTACCTCATTATAATCAGGTGGACAAACATCATCATCCTGTGCTACCTCAAAAATGACCTCAGCTGACTCATCCTGTGTTATTATAAAAGATTATAATTATCATCATCTCATTTTAAATATAAAAAAAATCATTTAGGCATTTTTACTAACCTCATCTCCGGGGGTGGCATAAAACATACGTTGCATATCAGAAACTTTTGTTTCAATTGATGTTTGTCGCTCTTCAAAGTGTCTAAAACGTTCTTCCACTGTTTCCATGAATCCACGTAACATTTCCTCAATACGAACATATCCAGTAGAAGATGTGGATGCAGCATGTGTAACACCAAGGGATCTCCTTGTAGTTTGCCGAGGAGACATTGATGTTCGATGTGTGGATTGATGCTCTGACCTAGTAACTGGTGGTGGAGTCCATTCAGACCTTGCTGGACTATGTACAGATATACTTTGACGTGTAGGGTGAGAAGATTGGATTGCATCACTAGATTGAATAAGCATACGATCATCATCAGATTCTTCTGTGTACCCCATATAATCCATAACTTCTTTGAACCAATCAGATTGCTTTTCCTCAATAGATGGAATCAAGACAGGAGTGACAACATCCTAATAAATATTTTACTAAATGTATCAATTTTTTATATATAACAAATTAACTTAATTTTTAATATAAAAAATATATTAATATACCTGAGAAGTTTCGAATAGGCAGTTAACAAGATCCCACCCTGGTCTCTCAAGTGTCTTCTATCTCAACATACGAGGAATTCTATCTGTAGATTTGCAAGCTACGAAACCCCCTAAGTTATTGAGAGTTTCATATATCCATAGCTGCACCCAAATATAAGGATATTTATTTATAAAATAAATAACTTAAGCATCAAAACAGAAAAAATAATATAAATAATATTTAAAACGAATGATACCTGAAATGCAACTGTAAATCCCATTAATGCATAACATTGCACTGGAATTTTTGGATCGTATGCCCGATGATCATTCATAACTTCTTCATATCGTTTCTCTATTGCTCGGCTCATTGATTCTGCAGTCAACGTCCAAACCATAGTCCCCCACGGATATTTATTGAAACTATCCCAATCATCTACTAACTGTAATATAAGTTCTGATACTACTTTTCGATTATCTGCTCCTAATAATCCATAATGTATCAGATATAATGCAGCCATCTTGACAGCATCTTCATCATTGTTTCCCCACACCTTAGACATGAAACTTTTACTTAAATCCTTATAAGTCACCGATTTATCACTTCGAAAGTATTTATTTTTAAAATTCAATGAATCTGTAGTTATGTAATCAATCATATCTAATTCTTTACTAAACCTTAATCCAGTAATCATAGCAAACTCAATCGGACTAAATCTACAATCAATCCCATTTAACCGAAACCAAAATACTTCTCCCAACTCTTCCTTATTCACTTGTCGAAATAATACACTATGTAATAAAGTTGAACTATATCCATGGACTTCAAGATCCAAAAAATGCCCAAAACATGATTGTCTAAATAATATTTTCTGCTGTAAATTTAATTTTGCTCTTATATGTTGTACCGTATCCTTGTGACTTCGAATATTAATAGTAACTCTAAAATCATGCGCATTATTAAATCTTCTCTCACCAACTTGATTATTAATAGGAAATTTCTGAAAAAAACACGTCAAAAATGAAATGAAATGATATAAGTTTGATTCAATAAATTTAAATTTAAACAGGTGAATCGCAGTGCAGAACGTATTTTGCGCGATTTTGCGCGGTTTGCGTTGCGCGGTTTGCGCGGTTTGCGCAGTTTGCGTTGCGCGGTCTGCGCGGCTTTGCGTTTGCGCGGTTTGCGCGGTTTGCGCAGTTTGCGCGGTTTGCGCGGTTTGCGCGGTTTGCGCGGTTCCGTCGTCTGCAACTTTCCGTCACGTTCGTCTTCCGACGGCCATACTTCCAGCCATCTATTACCATTCCAAACGCAAATATATAAAAAAAATATACTAGGTTTTACTGTGCAAACCCTAGCCACCGTCTCAAGCATTATAACTACCCTTATATCCACCGTAAATCGACGCACATTCTCATAATCATTCAATCAATAACATAACATCCCAATATTAAGCAATATCCACAATAAATTATTTTCAACCGATCAATGGAGATTACATCAACCAAATAAATAAAATAAATATAAACTGTAGCTAACCTCGGAAGCCATTGTTGATATATTTTATCACTTCGAACAGATTTTGGCTATTTTTCCTCTAATATTCGCCGGTGACGGTGATTTTTGCTCTGTATTTTCAGATTGCTGCTTTCGGCCTCCTTTTTTCCGTTTTCGGCAAAGAAACTTTCAAAATATGTTTTACTAGGGTTTTTAACGTAAGGGTAAAACAGGTAAAAAAATATTGGTTTGCTTATTTTGGTAAAACATTTGTTAGCTGGCCTAAAAACGTATAAGCGGCAAATTTTTTGCCTATTTTAATTAATTACCCATTTTATACTGTAAAAAAAATTGAATGGGCAGATAAGTTAAAAACTCTACAGGTTTTTAACAAGTCGCAATATTGTTAGGGGCAATGAAATAAACCCTATAATTAATATAAAGTTTTAATTTTGCATGTAATTGGTATCGTGTTCCGGTTGCAACATTTGGTTTGGGATCAAAGATGAATTAAGACTATGAAAATGTACTACTTGTATCCATTAACTTAGTAAAAATGGCTAGTTACATGATCTCTGCTTCTGTCAATCCAAACTCTCTCCAAGGACTAAAAAATAAGCCAAAACAAACAAAAAACCTGAACCTAAGCTTCTGAAAAAACTTTTCCCATGAAGATGAAGTATTTGAGTTTCTTTCTCATTGATGGCTTCTTTGTCCCGCAATTCAGTCAATCATAAAACACAAAAACATACCATAGCAACATATTCTATAGGAGCATCGTAATATCCATGACTTATATGTTGGGCGATTCAGTCATTGAGAAGAATTTGTTCATCTGGAGATATCATTAACTTTCTTTTCATGCTGCTTTTAAGCTCCCTGATAAAATCTGGTATCTCTGTATTTGCTGCATTTCAGATGGTAAAATGTGAGGAGCAAAACAGGAGTTTATTGAATGATATAGGGTTAGCAGAAGTAATCATACCTGGTCAGAGACAGATGGTTTGATTTTACCTAGCGCTTGTTCAAAATGAGTCATCTTGATTGTGAATGGAGTCAGATCCGAGGAGCCACTGCTAGTTGTTACTTTCTCTTCCAATGCAGCCATTGCAGCTTCATTCATCTGGCCACAGATATATGCATACAAAGTTAAGCAAGCGTGAAAATAGATTTCAGGGCAAGTACAGGGTTAAAAAAGAGTGCTAAAAGGAAGACAAACCAGTGCAGCTAGATCAGCTCCACTTAAATTTTCACAGGCCTTCGTATGTGCAATGGCAGACAAATCCACACTGGCATCTATAGGCTTCTTCCTTGCAAGAGCTTTTAAGATCAATGCACGCTCATCTGGGCTGGGCAGAGGGACGAAGAGAAGTTTACCAAACCTACCAGGCCTTAAGACTGCATGATCCATGACATCAGGCCTGCCAATGCCCCAGACTAAAGGATAAAGATAGGGCAGTCCTTACCAAAGCAAATTGAAATACAGCAAACAATAATACTGTACCTATTGGTGGCACCAATGACAAAAACACCCCGCCGCGTCTCTGCTCCATCTAACTCTATAAGTAACTACATTTGTTAAAAAAAAGATTTATTTAATCTGTATTGTATAATAGATTGTCAGCACATCATGATTATGTTTATAGGTAGTCATTGCAGATCATATTAACCTGATTCAAAAGTCGCTCAACCACCCAACCCCCTTCTTTCCCTCGCTTTGTTGTCAGAGCATCCACCTAGGGAGAATGAAATGAATTAAAAACATTACAAAACAATGTAAAGCAATAGCCAACACTTGGAAATGCAAATTAAAAAAAAAAAAATCTAACCAGCACTCTCAATTTTCAAGGAGAGGAGCCACTAACCTCATCAAAGAAAAGTACGCATGGTGAACAAGTTCTTGCACGGCTGAATAATGTACGAACTGCCAACTCACTTTCTCCAACATATTTGTTGAGGAGCTCAGGGCCCTAAAATAGCCAAATCTTTAATTATCAAATCAAACATAAAAATGCAGGAAAAAAAATAGAAGTGCCAAAAGGAACTTCATTGAGAACTAAGAATAAGAATTAAAGTCAAGATAATTAACCTTAATGTGAATGAAATTAGCTCCGGCCTCATTAGCCACAGCCTTGGCAATAAGTGTTTTACCGCAACCTGGTGGCCCATAAAGCAGAAATCCTGTCTCTAGATCAACTCCGAATCCCTGAATAAGCGTAAAAATTCAAGAACCAGAAAACTAATCCAATACTCATATATATGGGCATTTCCTTTTCAGAAGTGAAATGTGTCTAACCCTTTAACCATTAATTTATTCCCAAAGTCTTCCTTGGGATGGCTCACACTAATCTTATATTTTCATCTTTTGGCACTTCCAATAAATTATATGATTTAAGCAAAGAGAAAAACAGATTAGGATAACGGAAATCATTTATAATCACCTCATACTCCTCAGGATATTTTACACGCCTAACTATGTAGCGGTCAAACTCATGCCTTAAGAAATCAAGCCCACCCACATCTTCCCATTTAACATTCGGGATACTAGAGAATCCTTCTCTTCTTGATGAGGGTTGAACCATTTTAGTTGCTTCCTGCAGATATGGCATAGAAAGATATTGGCTCTGTCATCTTAAGTCATCCAATTAGCAAATGCAGTTAAAAGTAATTTATACAACCCCACAAAAAAAAATAATAATAATAATAACAATAAAATCTGATAGGTAGTATCATTAATTAGCATACCACCATGTCATGACAAATGTATCAAACATGACCACATAACGCATTGTATGTAATGAATTTCTAGATCAGTAAGCATAACCATATAATTCATCTGTGTGCTTAACTATGTGCTGCGGCACAAGGCAGACAAGATAAAGAATGTCAAAAATAAGGTAAACACTACAAGAAAGAAACTTATGAATTATTAATGATAATAGCACTGAAAATGGATGTACAGTTTAACTTCCAATACAGTTCCTATAAAAACAACAGCAGCCCAATACAAATAATGTAAAGGAACAACAGTTTATCCCAGCTAAGTAATATTTGAAACAAAAACAAAGCTGTGCATTAAGGATAAATCTAAGCAGATATGCAAGACATTAGATCATAATACTGAAATGAAAAAACTAACTTGCTAATCAGATACTGCTATTTTTAAGGAGTAAAAGTACAATTAAAAGATGTAGCTCTAAATACCTCAAAATCAGACATGGTTATTGTAAGTCTCTCCATCTCTTCAGGCAACCATGGTTGCCTCCACCACTCATCAGTATGTTCCTCAGATATAGAATCCTTAGAGAGCTCAGACTTTCTTTGGTCTATGATTCTTTTCATGGCAAGGTTTCCAGCCTTGTTGGCAAGGGCAGCCAGATCAGCTCCGACAAACCCTGGGGTAGACCTGGCTATTTTTACAAGATCAAAAGAACCCTCTAATCTTAGATTTCGGGTAAGCACAGAAAGTATCTGTATCCTTGCAGTTTCATCTGGAACACCTAGAACAATCTCACGATCAAATCTTCCAGGCCTCCTTAGGGCAGGATCAACAGCATCTGGTCTGTTAGTAGCTCCAATTACAAGAACATAACCAGGTCTTGAATCAGACTTATCTGAGTTAGAATTCTCATCACTTGGTTGTACAAGTCTATGAGATTCATCCATGCAAGTCATTAGTTGAGTCACAATCCGTCTCTCCATCTCCCTCTGCAGATTCTCTCTTTTTGAAGCAATTGCATCAATCTCATCAATAAATACAATTGATGGTGCAGTCCTGTATGCCTTAGAGAAAAGCTCTCGGATATTTTCTTCAGAAGCACCTGCAATTTTCAGAACATTAAAGAGGAATCATAAACATGTGGCAGCACCATAGAGTATGAATACAAAACTTCTAATAAAGCTTCCCAGCATGTGGTAAAAAACATAGCTCAAGGAGATGTATTAAGCAATAAAAGTTTCCATCAAGTAAGATTCTAGATGAAAATCACTTTTCAGCTGAAAATATATACATCAAGTTCCAATGAAATGCTGATAAGTTCCTAAGCAGAATGATAAATCATTATGAAGAAAATTTAATATGAGACCAAATTCTTTAAACAGAAAATGCTTACAAGAATAACACTTCATATGAACCACAATTGTTTTCCCATATTAACTTTGATAATAATTAAGCTCATCTACTATTACCCATTTAAGCTACACGGATAATCATTACAATCCCATTTCCCATTGAAACAAGTAAACATCAAGAAGCATAAGAAAACTAAATCTATACCAGATACACCAGACACAACTTCAGTAGCCGAAATCTTATAAAAAGGAACACCAGTTTCATTGGCAATTGCATGAGCCAACTTGGTCTTTCCACATCCAGGTGGACCGTGCAACAAAATCCCTGCCATTGGCCTCACTCCCAGCCACCGCGGCAGCTGTGGATGATACAAGGGTACGATCACCTCCATCTTCAACTCCTCCAGCACACTCTCCATCCCTCCCAAGTCCCTAAACCTTGGCCCCTCTTTCTCCTTCACAGCCCCACTACCCGAACCCACTCCTTTCTTCATCTCAGCCTCTAACCCTTTCTTACTTAGATCAATTAGCTCAACCTTCCTGTCACTATCTTCAATCTCTACAATCTTCTCTTCATTCTTTGACTTCGAATTACTTGAGTATGTATGTCGTAACATAGCCTTCATTAAATCAAACTCTGGCTCAACTTTCTCTCCAAAAATAGCTTCTTCCGAAGTTGAAACCGCCCCATCTTCTTCATCCTCATCATCTGACTCCGAATTGGACTCCGAACTCGACGCAGACAATGATGTATCACTCATTCTCCTTCGTTTAACATGCTGATTCTCCAACCGGTGTAATCTCTCTTCGTCACCGTCAATTCTTCTCCTTTGATTCGTTTTCGGTGAAGCTGAAGCCGCAATGGCGGCTTTCGAGGTTGAACTGTTATTCAATCTTAGGCGAGAAGAATCTAGATTATCGTGTACGAATTTTCTGAAAGATGCCTCCGGTAGCCGTGAATAATCAGGATAAATTGAACGGAGATCACGGACAACTTGATCGATCGTTGAGTAAGTCTTTTTGCATGATTCCACACGGCGGAGGAGAATGGCGGCGTTGAAACTTCGGCCTCCTGTTCTTCTCCCCATATATCTCTTTCGTTTTCGAATTTGATTGGTTCAATCTCTGTAATAGAAAATAAAGCTATCAAGCTTCAAAGGATGAAGAATTTTCCCGCTAGTTTTCTTCAAAACGCCAATGCAACCAAGCTTGAATTTAGGGTTTAACAGACGATGAAGTGATTCACCGAGTACGAATACACCAATTCCCTTAGCGTTTTCAAATTTTCGCTAAATCACGAGACACCCCTCATATTTCACGGAATTAATTTTTAATAATTTTAGAAAATAAGAACAAAGCTCTCATGGTTCATAGTTGAGTAATTTAAAAAAGGTCAAACGACTATTTCCCACCCAAGGTTTAGCGTTTTCTCAAAAGTCCCCCTTTTAACTATAAAAACACCAAACACCCACCCATGACCGTTTAGATTTAACCAAACCCTAACGGTGGTAGGGGTAAAATCGTTATTTTTGTTATAATATTAAAAATAAACTAAAATAGAATCTATTTTGCCCCCCTAAACTTTAAAAACTAAAATTTTCCCCCACCCTAAGTTTTAAAAAATGGCAGTTTCACCCTAGGGCTTGGTTTTGAAATCTTCGGCGACCTCTCCGGCTCCGTTGCCGACGGCCGCTCCCTCCCGAAGCAACCTCTCATTTCGGTGATCTCTTTCCTCCCGTTTGGAGGTCCGATCGGCGCCCGGAGACGCCGTGGGAGACGAAGAACTTCGTCGGGAGAGTCTTCCCGACGAAGTTCTTCGTCTCCCAAGGTGTCTCCGAGCGCCGATCGGACCTCCAAACGAGAGGAAAGAGATCGTCAGAACGAGAGGTTGTTTCGGGAGGGAGCGGCCGTCGGCAACGGAGTCGGAGAGGTCGCCGGAGATTTCAAAACCAAACCCTAGGGTGAAACTGCCATTTTTTAAAACTTAGGGTAGGGAAAAATTTTAGTTTTTAAAGTTTAGGGGGGCAAAAGGAGATAAAATTTTCAGGCGTTAGGGTTTGGTTAAATCTAACCGACTATGGGTGGGTGTTTGGTGTTTCCATAGTTAAAGGGGAGACTTTTGAGAAAACGCTAAACCTTGGGTGGGAAATAGTCTTTGGCCTTTAAAAAAAAAAAACGAATTTTTAGAAGTTACATTCCCTTTAGCCATGTTTTTTTCTCGACACACTTGATAACAACACACTCCAACAGTATATCATCATTGAAAACTTGTTGTGAAAATTTATATTAATAATTGAATTATTATTAATTCTTGTAGCATTTACTTGCATTTGATTGTGAAATTAATAGAGACAAACATGGGCATGTGCATGCATTTTCTATGAAAATGTATGGCTTGTGCACGACGTTTTTCTCTATCAACAACAATACAATTAAGTAAAATCCTAACTAAAATACCACTAAAATTTTCAAATAAATCATTACAATATAAAATCCGACATTTTACCAAAAAAATACTAACCAAATTAACCCTAAATTGGCCAAATTATCTTAAACCCTAAAAAACCTAAGCACTACAAAAACCATCATAATTGGCCCCATTTGCATCTAATCACGGCTCAAAACAAAATAATATCATTATTATATCAATAATATTATACAAAATTAGGGTCATTGGATGAAATATAAAAATTAATTAAACTCATTTTGATTGACCATTAAAAATGAATATTACAAAAAAAAAAATTATGTGAATCGTTGCACAAGCGAATGTGCATGCGAATGAGTTTTTTGTGAATATGTGCGTCTTGCACATGACTTTCTTCTCTGTCAAAAAACAATGCAATCCAACGAAATCTACAACTAAATATGAAAAATAATCATCAGAAATCAATTGAAACCCTAACCACTGTAAAAACTATCACACTTGGCCTCATTTTCATCAATTCAATCATAGTTCAAAGACATCAACAATATTATACAAACTCGAGGGTCACTGGATGGATGACAAAAATGGAGTCATCAGTATTGTGTTTGTCGGACATTCAAATTGCAAGAATGGAGTCGCTAGTAGTGTGTTTTTGATTTGTTGTCTTTAGCTTAAACTTGCAAGGTATAGGTTTGCTTAAAATTACAAAAATGTACAATTGTCCATTGTAAATGCTAACCAAACTTTATTATTGAAGAAAACTTGGAGAAGAAACAAATATGTGAGATTAAAGAGAAAATTAACAGCTCATAACTGTAAACAAACGACATCATACTACCTGGAGAAATCTGCATTGAATGATTTGTTTTCAATCTTCCCTCCTGGCCTTCACTCCATAAAGCAAAATTTTGATCAATAACAATCATCCTCCCTTCAAATGCATTAAGGGTGCGACTGGTTTAGATAATATTTTATTATTAAAATTAAAAAATTATTTTAAAAATAAATTATTTAAAAGATTATTGAATAGAAATAATTACTACATTTAAAAAATTAGATAAAATTTGATAGATATAAATAATTATTATGTTTTGTTAGAGATAATAAAATAATACTGTTATATTATTTTACTTAAATATTTTTTAATATAATTATTCTAAAATATTTATTATATCACTTTTTATATTAATTAAAAATAGATTAATTAACTAATATTTTAATATCTAAAAAAATATAATAATCAAATTATTATTTATATTATCTCACCTACTACTAATAGTTTTAAAAGATGACTGGAAGTATTGGTGTTGCAACTTTTGGTTAGCTTGGTGAATGATAATTTCACATCAACCCGATCTCGGATTCTTGGAAATCTTCTTGTTTGTCAGGTCCTTCATGCTCTTCTAAGCCCTTTGAAGTTGGTGCTTGAAAACTTGTACAGTGATTAGTCTGAATCACTGGGGAAATAAGGTAAATGAATTGGCAATGCATAGACATATAGAACTTAAGACTGGAAGTATTGGTGTTGCAACTTTTGGTTAGCTTGGTGAATGATAATTTCACATCAACCCGATCTCGGATTCTTGGAAATCTTCTTGTTTGTCAGGTCCTTCATGCTCTTCTAAGCCCTTTGAAGTTGGTGCTTGAAAACTTGTACAGTGATTAGTCTGAATCACTGGGGAAATAAGGTAAATGAATTGGCAATGCATAGACATATAGAACTTAAGACTGGAAGTATTGGTGTTGCAACTTTTGGTTAGCTTGGTGAATGATAATTTCACATCAACCCGATCTCGGATTCTTGGAAATCTTCTTGTTTGTCAGGTCCTTCATGCTCTTCTAAGCCCTTTGAAGTTGGTGCTTGAAAACTTGTACAGTGATTAGTCTGAATCACTGGGGAAATAAGGTAAATGAATTGGCAATGCATAGACATATAGAACTTAAGAAAAGGGACAGTTGTATGCTGGTGTGGTAGGATGAATTGTAGCAAAATTCTGCTAGGGCTATCCATTGAAACCATGTATGTGACATATCTCCAGCCATATACTTCAAATAATTCTTCGAACATCTATCCACAACTTCTATCTACCCATCCGTATAGGTATAGTAAGCATTAGAGAGTTGCAATCCTATTTTTTACAATTTAAATGACTCTTGTCAAAATATTTTGGTTAGTTAGTATTGAAGACTTAAACTCTTACATCTAATAAATACAATATAAGTAAGTAGTATATAAGTATGAGAGATTAGACCTTTATATAAATCAATTGGTTTTGTGTAATATAGGTTTCAATTTTTACACTTATAGGCTCAGTATATTTCTGATTTGGTATCAAAGTACAAATCAAACAGTAGACTTTATAGCCTAAAATATTTTTGAATACAAGTAACAGCACATCTGTCCAAAAAGGGACTTAGCCAACACCCTCCCACCAACCTATGGTGGTTGCATTTGAGGGAGGATGTTAAAGACTAAAGTCTATATAAATTTGAGAGATTAGATATTAATATAAGCCAATTGATTTTGTATAATATGAGTTTTGATTTCCACACTTATAAGTCCAATATATTTCTAATAGCTAAACATTTTGTCCAAAAAAAAATTTGAGCAATAGTGGGGACTATTATGCGATGGTTTAATTACTCGAAATGAGCATACTTTAACTTGTCCACTATTGCAAGAATGGCAATTTATTGTAAGATTTGGGTAACCCTTCAATATAAGTCCATTGTGATATTAGTGAATACCCCAACTAGAATTGGTAATGGTTTCAACAACTATAGGGAAACAATTTTTTTCTTGTTTAAATCTTCGGCAGAATTTGACAATTTCTTAAGCAATTTCTAAGCTCTTTCTACGTACCCCTCAAGTATACTACTACAATCAACTTCTTAATGGTAACTTGTACTCTAAAGTGACCTCCCAATAATTGTTCCATCAATTGGGGTTTCAATTATAGATATTAGAAGTTTCTATTTGTTGATTGAATGAATTGAAGTTGAAAAATCTACCTTTGGTGGTGGTTGGGGTTTGGTCGAATGATAACAAGCTGTTAGTCAAAGCAAAATAACCGCTAAGTTTGGAGAACTAATGTTTATATATATAATTTAATTTAATTTAACTTGTCAAAGTGTTTTTGTTGTTGACGATGATGGTGTTATAGGCAACTAAGTTAACAATCTTAGAATGACCACTTCAAAAACAATTGAACTCTCAAACAAACCAATTGTTTCTACTAAATTAATCCAACTCTTAATCATACCAAACATAATTCGATCTACATAAATAATAACCGTACAACATAGATGGTGAAGATGATGGAGTCAGGTGATGATGGCATAGATGGGGAGTGGCACAATGGGCAATAAGAAGGATATGGTGTTGTAGAAGCCTAGTAATGACTACACAATAGAAAGAGTTGAAAATGCTTAAAAGAACTCCAAGAAAATGGTCAATAAAAGAGAAAGAATGACAATGGCTAACGATTAATGTCAAAATCCAATTAATAAATTATAAAAAAGATAGTTTAATCGTTTTAATATTATTATAAGATTATTTTTCTCTTTTCAATAATTTATTCTATAATTTAACAAGTTTTATTAATAAAATCCGACAAAACATAAGAATTTATCAACTTTAATAATAACAATATTATTATTAAAAAAAACAAAAATAATATATATATTTTTTATCATATTTTTACATAAACAGTCTAATAATTTATGTGAGGATAGGCTCTCATTTCAATTTATATAGACCCCCCTCACCTTCTATTTGTTCCAATTTCCCTCTTGTCCCCACAAGAACATTTTAATTAAATTATATCTATCCAAATATAATAATAATAATTTATAATCAATAATTTTCAAGATAATCTTAGTGATAATAATTTATTTTTTAAAAAATGATTACCTAAACCAGACACATCCAAAATGATGTGATATGGTAACCATTTGTTGTATCTATGATGTGATACTAAATGATATTGGACATGCATGCATTGGTCTCTTACATGTGATAATATAGAATTTCCTGCCATCAGCTCAAGTCTCATAAAACTGGTTCAATGAAGTATAAATCTTAAACATTTAAATGGAAGAACAAAGCAGAGAAGAATTCAAAACTTAAAAGGGATATTAACATTTCCCTTTTGGGCATTAAAACAACATCAATATTCTACTTTTGGAGACACATAACAATCCCAAATCATCTCACTTGCCATAAAACAAGTTTTATGAAACAAAAAGTGAACATTTTTCTATCTACCGCCTCCGCCTTTGCTTCAGCTTGGGGAATTGGAGAGGGACGGGAAGAGTGACTAACAATTCGTTCTTCTCTCGCTTGAGCTTGCAACCCAACTTCTCATAATGATGTCTCAAATTGACTTCACTCATTCTGAGGTCCTTGGCTATATCCACAAGGTTAGTTTGGAAGTTATCAGCATGGAGAGTGAGCACTAGGGCATAACTAATGAGAAGATGGATTTTGTCTTCAGACAATCTCTTTGATTCTGGATGAGAAAAGCTTGTTAGAAACTTCTGGCGTAAAATGCTAGGAATTTTATGGTTCTTAGCTGAGGCTGCAGCATCCATGGAATTTTGATCCTTGAACTTCACCAGATGAGTGATGTATGAGAAAATGCATGCAAGTACCTTCTTATCTGTGTCATCCTAAATGTAGAGTCACAAGAAAAACTGTAAGTAATTGTACCAAAATTTCAAGGTCCAATCATAACATAAAACATAATTTTGAGCCATTGCACAGCATAATGACATGGATGAAAGGAATCTAAAAACAATATCACAATACCAGTAATTAGGTGAGAAGTGTGGAAGCTAACACTTGTATTTCCTACATCATCCTGAAGATCACCATTTAGTGGTATTTTATGTCATGTTCTGTTTGAGTGATAGCATTTGGTTCTCATTTTCGAGAGTACAAGCTCTTAAGGCAGACTACAGTGAGTGATAATATACAAGTGATCACTCGCGTCTAATTCTCTGGAAGTTCCTCAAGATCTTATCTTTGAATAACCAAGCAAATTATCAATGTTATGGTCTTTAGGATTAACACGTAGAAATGTAAGAAATTTATCATTAAACCTAAAATAGACTACTAGATAGTCATAACAAATAAAATTTCTATCAAGATGTTTGCAAACAAGATTTAATGATTTATGAAGCCCTCACCTTCAATTCTCGCAATTTCTGTATTCTGTTGCAAACAAATGATGGATAAGCACTGCTATTCACCTCTTTCCCTACTTGCAAAAGCTCATAAATATCTTGTAGGAAATCCCACTCTCCTTTGAGGATAATCTTATCTAGAGGATAAGCCAGCTCAGGTATAGTGGCAGAGGAGTCATATGGTGGGATATTAAGAATGGTATCAACAGTAGCACTTTCAAGAGCCCCCTTATTAATCTTGACTGACTTAATTTTCTTCTCAAGATCCTTCTGAGATTCCAGATCATTTTCCTTGAGCAGATCATTCATTTTTTTGGACTGCAATAAAATAAAAAGCTGTTATAAGCACACTTCCAAGTAAACTTAACCTCATTCAACCCAACAAGTGCTCTATTTTCTGCAACAACTTAAGATTGGCTTCCCAAAGATTTCTTCACAGTTTTAACTCTAAGCCACAGGCTCAACAAAATGCATAACAAATACCTTAAGAGTCATGATTGTTGGTATAGCCATAAATTGACTTCAAAAAGCTCAAAGACAAGTGCAAGCATACCCTTCTTAAAGACTTCTTCGTTCCATAACGAGTATCAAGCATTGCCTTCATATCCGCTTGTTGTCCTTTAGTAACCTCTACATTTGCCTCTTCCTTGTCAGCAATGTCCGAGCTTCCAACTCTTGGTTCCAATCTAAATATCTACAACCATAACAGAGCCACATTAATAAGTACAAGACTAAATTGCACAGTAACAGTTATAGAGAGGAAAAAAGCTGATAATTTATATACCATGTACATCTTCAATCTAAAAGCAACATCTAGATCAAAATCTTTAATTAGAACAGAAAGGTCAATGATGTTGATAAAAAATTAACCCAACTCGGCCAATGAACAAGCCACTAACAAAAATTACAGCCTATGTACATTAACATGGCAAAAGGCATAATCATATTCAGACATTAAAAGCATTGCTTCTTTTCTTTTCTCACATTTTCTCACCAACCAAACAACAAACAAACAATAAAAAATATCCATTACTTGCATATACGACAGAAGAAACAAAAAAGAAACTTTCATATCAGAACATTGTAATAGAATGGCTTTAGTCAATTAATGTTTACGCTTAAATGTACCTCAGTACTAGCATATATGCATAAAGTAATCTTAGCACTTAGCCAAATATGAATTTAAATTTCTCAATCCTAACTTGTTAAAGAAGACTTGAAGTTTTAATCTTCATTACTTTGATTCCTCAATCCTCACTTGTTATCCACTTTTGGGCACAATTGTCAAAGCATGTTAATTTACCCTTAACACAAATTTGCAGTCACCACACAACAAAAATTGAATTTAGGGCTTAAAATTTCGAGTTGCAGAACTCTCCATCATCCCATAGACATCTCCACATTTCACCGAAAATCTTTTAACCTTTCCAACGTAACTGGAGAAGAACTTCAAACACCTATTCAATTTGATATCAAGGTTTCGAACCTTTAGAGCAGCTAATAAAGAACTCAAAATTTCCCTAAAAACCTTAACCTTCTCCATATGGTTACAAAACTTCCACTTCTTATTCAACTTAATCAAAGTCTCAAACTTCAGCAAAATTGTAAGCATTCACAGCATACAAAAGAGAAATAATTCAGAGCTTAAAGAATTCTACAGAAGCTAACAGAGAACTCGAATATTTCACATATAAAAATTGAACAAAATTTTCAATTTGATATCAAAGTTTCAATATTTTACCTTATTAGAAGCAATAGGCACAATCTTCAAAGTCTGGCTATCTTTATCAAGAACCCCAAGAGCATATTGACAAAACTGCGGCGCCATAGCTTCACCAGCATAGCTAGTCCCCACAAACTCCACACTTGACTCAGTCGGACTCACCACCAACTCCAACCTCCCCGTCTTGTGCTTCCTCTCATTCATGTTTCTATACACTCTAACCCTCGTTGTCGTTTCCCCTTCTCCTTGGTCCCCGCCTTGAGGGTTGAACCCAGATGGGAAATAGCCCACCAGAGGTGGGGTTTTGTTGGGTTGGTCAGGAATGAGCTCAACTTTCGCGGTGACCCTGCCAGCCGCCTGAGCCACTGTTGTTAAGCTGGGTGGTTTGTCTCTCTTTCTTTTCTTGTTCTTCTTTTTGGCTGTTGTAGCTTGTTCATCATTATCCTCTACATGAGTTACAGGGCCTTGCTCTGGCTTCATGTTACCGGTTGAGTATTAGAGAAAAAATAAGAGACTTCTTACTCCAACACAAAAATCGGCTCTTCAGTCTTCCCTCTGGTTAGGGGTTTGTGAGAAAAAGGCACAAAAAATAGTTCCTCTTTGTGTTATGGGCCGGGTCATATGCTAAGTTTATGATCCGGGTAATGACCCACATTTTTGGCCCAATATATGGGCTGACCCGGCTGGGCTGAATGAGACAATTGGGTTGAGTGTATAGTGGAGAATATGCTACGCCAGAATGATTAATTGATTGTTATAAAAAGAAAAATGATGGGAAAAATTATTGGGCAGATAGCCTCCTGGAGATGCAACTTCTTATCCTGTGCAGGTAAGCTCACTCTTATGAAATCGGTGTTGGAGAGTGTTCAAATATATTGATTTACCATTTTCATTCTTCCCTGTTGTATTCTATTAGAAATTGAGAGCCTCATTAGAGCTTTCCTATCTTAATAAACATAAAACGAAGGTATCATGAGAAGAAGTTTGTCTCCAATTTTAGGAAAGTGGGCTTGGCCTTAGGAGACTTAGTGAGTGGAATAAAGTGGTCATTGTTAAGCACATTTGGCATCTCTCCCAATCAAATCCTACTTTTATTTAGGCCTGTTGGCCTAAAATCTACTTGCTTAAAAATGGCTCGATGTGGGAAGTGGGTATTCCCCAAAATTGTGCTTAGGTGTGGCGGAGTATTCTCAAGCAAATGGAGGATATAAAACATTGTTTTAAATACGTTGTGGGCAATAGTGAAAGTATATCTCTTTGGTATGATAGTTGACATCCTCAAGGCCCGTTTATGGAAAGGTATGGTGAGAGAATCATTTTTTAAGCGAATTCTACGAAAAATGTTAAGTCAAAGGAGATTATTGAAAATGGAGAGTGGAAATGGTCAATGACAAACTTAATGGATTTGATGGAGATAAAAAACACTACCCTTGCTAGACTTGAAAGGGGTGAAGCTAAAATCATATGAAATTCAAATAAGTAGGGTTCCTTCAATATTTGATTAGCTTGAAAAGTGCTAAGAAAGGAGGAAGATAACATGGTATCATCGCATTTGGTTTAAAAAGCATGTTCCTAGACACTCATTTATAACTTGACCCTCTGTAAAAGGTAGAGTTTACATTAAAGATAGACAGGAGAAAATGGAGAAAACTATTAATACTTTTTGTTGCTTTTATTAAAATGCAAATGAAACCTTAGACCATCTTTTCTTTATTTGTCACCTCAAGTATGGAATGAGTTTCTTGTTAATTGTGAAATGACTATGTCTTAAAATAGTGGAAAGAGTATGTTTCTTTCTTAGCAACGAATTGGGAGGAGGAGAAGTTGAAGCATAAAATTGAGAGATTATGTTTGAATGCCGCAATTTATGCATTGGGGGGAGGGGAAGGAATGAGAGATGTTTTTTGAATAAGGAGAAAGATGTAAATGTCATTAGAAAGACAACAAAAGAGTTGTTGAGGGAACAAGCTTCCAACTTCACAAAGATTATGACGTCAACTGAAAATGAAAGGATTGTAAGAAACTGGAAGCTTCCAAGATGTCTTTTCAGCTAAAAGAAGGTGAGAAGCTAAGCTGGATAAAGGAGAATGGGGTTTACTAACTGTTTATTTTTTTGCAGGGTATAGTTGGGTGGATTATGGGCTGCTTTAGTTTGTGGCTTTAATGCAGCCTCTTGTACTGATTTATTGGTTTGTGCTTGCTTCTTTTTGGAGGTGTTGTTGGGCATTGTTGTTACTAGTTTCTATCCTTGAAGACCTACAAAATCTTGATTCTCAGTTGGTGTTGTTGCTACTTCTTTTGGCTTCTCTGATTTTGTTTTTGTGTTGGGGGATATTGCTTCTTTGTTCTCCCTTATTCATTTTGGTGATCTAAGTCTTTCGAGCAGGGTGTTCAACTGGCTGTTTATGCTATTGGATTTGTTGTTGATGCTGTTTTGCTTGAAAGTTCCTCCTACTAAGTCTTGATGTTGCTGCTCTACTAAATTGTTTCAATTCAATTGATGCTGCCTACCTGGGAATTCTCTTGTTGAGCCATGGAGTTGTTTCATTGATGTTGCTTTAAGGCCTAGAGCTTTTCCTATTGAATTTAGGTGTTGTCAATCTATAGATTTGGTTCAAACTGATGTTGTTATTAGGGATGACAATTTAGACCCGATTTTAGGGGTCCCATCCCTCCTCGACCCTAACAGGGAGGAGATTCCCCTATAAAAATGGGGAAAAGGGTGGGGATGAGGATGAAAAAAATCTCTATAATCGGGGACGGGGATACATATGTCCCCGCCCCGCCCCGTCCCATCTCCTCCCCTTCCCACCCCCTAAATCTAATATATTAATATAATAATTTCTAATATATTTTAATTAGTTTAATATTTTTAATTACAAATTTGTTAGTATTTTCTATGTAAGTTGCTTTTAATTTAATTTTACTTTTAAAATTGATTATTGTAGGTTAGTTTTTAAAATGTTGCTTTGTATCAACATAAAGAATTAATGATGATATTAACATGAAGAGCTACTAATGAAGAAATTGATTATTGCATATTGTTAAATTTTGTGAAAACTTTGTATTTGAACTAAAATAACAATGAATATTTTATACCTCTTATAGCAAATGATATTTTGAAAAAGTATGATTTATTTTATTTATTGAAATATAGAAAGGAATTAAAATTTATATTTACGGGTATGAGGAGGAAATTTTTTCTCGCGGGGACGGGGAGGGGATGGAGAAGAGATTTTTCCCCGCGGGGACGGGAAGGAGATTTTCCTTCACGGGGAGGGGACGGGGACGGGGATGGGGATTGATATCCCCTCCCGGCCCCTCCCCATTGCCATCCCTAGTTGTTATTGCTTTGCTTAGAAATTTCTCCTGCCAAGTCTTGATATTGCCTCTTTGCCAAACTGCTTCAATTTATTTGATGTTGCTTGCTAGGAATTCTCTTGTTGTGTCATGGAGTTGTTTCATTGCAAAATTGTTTCAAGTCTGATTCTAATGTATATCCGACTGGGCATGTCTCTGTTGTCTTCCTCACTATGGGATTTTGGCGCCTTATTTTGTTCTTCCTATCCTATTGAAGTTTTGTGTGTGATGGTCTGGAGGTCTTGATGCATAGGGTACCCATTAGGCCCTTGTATATTGATAGGAAATTCTTTTGCATAGATTGTTGTCTTGGTCTCTATATCCAATTTTGTGATTTGATCAGTTTAATATTCAATTTTTTAATTAAAAATATTTTTAAATAAATCCAAATACAAGAAATAAATCAAATGCATTAATCACATATTAAAAAATATGTTTCAAACAATCTTCATAAAAAACATATTATTTTAAAAACTTCAAAAGAAAACATGTTTTCGTGAGTGTTATAAAACTTTAAAACTTATAGGATCGAGTCCAACACATATACTATATAACACTAGACCCACATGTGAACTACAAAAACACTTGATCCAAAACATATACCACAAGTTCAGTGGACCCTCTACAACTCAACACTTTAGGGAACTTAGAAAACCCGCAAAAACTTTTAACGAGTCTCATGCATAAAATTGTGACATGTTTTTGTAAAAATTATGAACTTATACTCAAACTCATCATTAAACTTATATTAGACTTGCTTTTCATTTTCACAACTCTTATATATGTTCATGAGTAATCTCCTATTTCATAAACTATCTTAAATATGTATTGGTATTACTATGTACCTATAACATCTCATAATAACTTGTGGGACAAATTTTGGAATAGGTTTTCTCTATTATGGAATGACTGTTCACATGTATGGCTTACAGAATGACTATTTTATTCTTTTTTTTTTAAATTTTGAACATTCATTTTTACTCTCTCATGATCATTCACCTATTAAGAGGTATTTTATTATTATTATTTTTTTATAAGAATGAACACATTGTACTTCAATATTGGCACTCATTGTGACCTATTCTACGTATTCCTTTAAAATGGTCAACATGTAAAATTTTACATTATTCCTGTCTTGGAAATGATCAATCCATTGAGTTTGGCTCGATTGAACTTACTGGTTTCTCTAAAATTTTACACAACCAAACAATTTCAATCACTACCTACTGTTTTTAATCGTATATCTTCATTTGCTTACAATTGATATGCATCAAAACCAACAAATTAGAGTTCTAACATATATTAATTCAATCAACAATTTTTCCAATTGATTATCCAATCTTATACATGTAGGTCTCCATAAAAATTCACATAAGACAATGCAACACGTCATAGTTTTTCATTCAATAGATCAAATGTGTGTCGAAATTCACTTTTTCATGAACAACATCAATTTTCGTCGATGGTAGCAATTCAATTACATAAAAATAAAATTCTCCTACTTCATCACCAAACTGATGATTTTGATGATGAAACACTCCTCGGACAAGATTTCTTTCTAGAAATGACCTCTGATGGTTGAAAAATATAAAAAGATAATAGTTTAGGTAAAATTGTATAATGGGTTATTGGGGCATAATGTGCAAAATGAGGTTTTTTATATAAATTTCAATCAAATAACCGTCATTGAATTCTTTAACTTAGACAAATTTTAACTTAACCCATATTGAAATAAATTTATACATAATATAACATGACGTAAATAACTTTAGCACACACTTGTGGCTATTAGATAAATGGGTCGTTGTCATTCCCATGTACAATCGTTAATATATATAACAAGTGATAGGGTTACAAGTGTAAATTAAATAGTTGAATGTTATGATCTTTTTACAATAAATTTGGATAATTCCACTGTTGAAGAAAAATGGGTAATTGTGTGCTCTTTATTTGATAGAAAACGATCATTATCTTACTATGATAAGAGATGAAAAATAGGTGTTGGGAGATATAAAGGACGAGTGCAACTACTTAAAGTTTCTCTTCCTACTCTATAGTCAAAAGGTAATTTACCCATATTATATCATAAATTTAGGAATAGATGATATGGTTAGTCACAATATACAACTTGTATCGTTAGATATTATATAAAGACTGATCTCTAACTTTTGTGAGTTTGATCAAGGAATATGACCACATAACGTTAAATTAAAATTTGAGATGAACAAAATAATGTAATCTCAAATTTTAGTGTGTTAATATTTAAAAATCACACTAACGATAAGTACACAAAATCATAATTTCAATTTGATGCAAATGATTAAGGACAATAAAATTATAATTTTTTGTCTTTTAGGTGATTCAACTTGCTACTCTGGAAGCCTATATCCATTATTATGTTATTAGTTTTTTGTTACAATTATGCTTATATCCGTTATTATATTATTAATTTTTTGTTATAGTTTTACCTAAATTATGTATTGTTCTTTTTATAAAATGAATCGTTCAAAAAATATAATTTGGTTTCGTTTATAAAAAAATTTGATTAATATTGATAAATTTTCAAAAAAGGAGTCATTGTTGCAGTTCCATAGCAAAACCACCTATAAACTATATTTTTTAAAAAGTACACATAGCTAAATGACTATTTCCCACTCAAAGTTTGATGAAATGAATGCCAACCCTTTAAATTTGAGAAAAAAAAGCATTTTCTCGCCCAAATATTTGTTTATTATTTTATAAAATTTTTGAAAAGATAAAAAACCTCAAAGTTAAATAACACTGTATCCCCAAAATTTTATTAAATAATTTTTTATTCCTAGTTTAATTAATTTAAATTAAAAATTAAAAAATTTACTAGTATAAGTTAGATAAACGTGTTAATAATGTATAATTATATGTTTAAGGTGAACTTAATTTTTTAAAATTTTACAAGTGTTAAGGATTTTAAGGTTTTTTGAAAATTAAAAAAAGTTTGAAGGCCTTTTTAAAATTTTAATATCCCCTATATAGTTTCAAAAATTATAATTACACCTAAAAAAGCTAAATATAATACAACAAATTAAGAGTTTCTATTATTTAATCTTTCTATTTATCTTATCATTTGTTTTCTTGTTTGCTATATATGTATTTTATATTTATTTTACATGTTTATTTCATATACTTAATCACTATAATTCAATTAAATATTTATTAACTAGAAAATATTTCGAAGTGAATGATTTATAATATATTCAAATTGAATAAAATTATATTTTTTTGTTTGGTTTGAAAAAATTTCAAAATTTTTTTCTATTTGATTCAAAAAAATTGTTAAATCGCATTAAATCAGGTCACGTACACATCTATTTACTTTTGCTAGAGGTTTTCCTTATTTAAAGAAAATTTTGATTTTTAAAATCTTTTATTAAGATATTAAGCCAAGTCACTATTTCCCACTAATGTTTGAGAAATAATATATTTTCATCTATTAAGTTTTAAAAAGTTGAATTTTTATTTATCTATCAAAGTTAACTATATTTTAATAATCAAAATTTATATATATATATATATATATATATATATATATATATATATATATATATATATATATATATATATTTTAATATTATGATAAAGGTTTATTGTAGAGTGTTACTGTTATTTATTAAAAACTTATCAATAGGAAATGTATATCTTTTCTAGCTTATTTATAATATTATTATATTTATCTCATATATATTAAAAATATAATATAGTCTCAATAATTTATAATATGATATTTATATTCCTTATTTTTTTGTATATTTTTAGGGTATATCAATTTTGAAAATATAGGAACACAGTAAAATTCAAAAATCTCAAAAATATCCCTAAACTTTTTCAATTTTTAAAAAAACCCTTTAAAATTTTCATTCATACCTTTAGTATTTTTAAAAATTACAATATATTAAATATCATTGACAATTCCATCTATATTTTTATTAAAATTAATATAAATTTGATTATTAAGTGATTTAATAAAATTTTAGAGGGAAGTGTTAATTAGTTGGAAGACTTTTTTTTTTATCATTTTCATAATTTTATAAAAAGTTAACAAATAAAATTTAACACTTACGAGGAAAATTGGTTTTTTCAAACTTAGTTATGAGATTTGATTTCATTGAACATTGGATAGTAAACAGTTATTTGGCCAAAATGGGAAGGTAACTCTTCGCTTTCCTTCAAGGCAAGGAATAGCCCGAAGCCCAGGGTTGAAGCGAAGAAGAGCAGCAGAAAGCTGCTCTAACTCTTATTCTCTACAGGCAAGTTTACTTCTTCCTCTCTATTCATCTCTCTGTTCTTGTATTTAGGTCAAAAAAACGATTTTTTTGGGCAATTTTTGATGGGGAATGGGGGAGTTTCTACCATCTTAGATATTTATTGAATGATTATTTTTCTTTCTCTTGTTTGTTCATGAAACTTGACGAAAGTTGCTTTATTTGATCCCAAAGTTTAAAGACTTTCATAACTTTGCTTTGAGTTTTCTGGTATATAGGTGATGATTTTGGAGGTAATGGTCTTTTTACTTCTAACTGAATGTGATTAGTTGCCATCGTCGTTTGTTTTTTGTTTACACATGTTAATAGATGCTTATCTTTAACTGGGTTGGTTCAATTTTCCTGATTTTTTCTATTGTAGTTTCTGAAGGAGTTGAATCAGGTTGTGCAGTGATCATAGAGGTCTCGGTTGAACTTAAATCCTAATATATAATTTATGGTTGCATTTAGGAATAGTGTTTGTTCCCAATGGCCTGCTGTGATTTTAGTGGCATAGAAGGGGGTGGTACTGGAGGTTGATTGAATTGGTTGTGGAGCTTGTATATGTTAATGCTTGAATGTTAACAAAATGTTGGGTTTGTATTAAATGACCGTGTTTTTTATCAATGCCTAGTTCTTCTACTTTTTCTGTGGTTTTGTGGGTTGGAAAATTCTTAACATAAATAGAAGGTTCATTGTCATAAAAACTTATACCTATTCTTCAAGGGAGTTGAAAGATGTTGCTCAACCCATGTTAATGTATCGGCACTAAATGGTTTCTATTGTAAGGATGGTATTTGTACCGCATGACAAACATTTGTTCACATCCATTAAGAAAACTTTATACCTTGTCACCTGCATTTTATTATGAACCATCCTGTATGGAGTTTTGATTGGAGTTGGAATTTTCTTCAAATTTACATGTGTAATTTCTTTACTATAATGGTGGTATTGTCTCTGAATTTATAAATTTCTTAGCACGTGTGTTTGATGTGCAGGTACTCTTAAAGCAGAGAGCAGAGCTGAGGATAGTGACATTCTAGCAATGGGAGAAGTGGATCAAAGTAATTATCTTCTTTCTACTCCTTTATTATCTATTGCAGTTTGGGAGCTTATCCTACACACTTGTTAGTTGTTAAATTATGCCCCTGATTTCCCAAAAAAAAAAAAAAACAGTAATAAAAAGTAAACTTCACTCTTCCATGAGGCTTTTGGAAAACTTATATCTAGTGTTCGTTTTGAAGCTTGATGCTATGAGTTTATTGCCATTAGGTTTATTTGCTGTGTGGCCATGTAGACTTGTCCACATTCTCAGACTCCTTATCAGCTGTTGCTGAGTGGACAGATATGGTTGGGAAGTTGTGGTCAGTTTTGTGAATTGTTTCATTCTTCTGCCTTTAGCCTAGTGATGCCACTTCATCTTATTTTCAGCCAAAATATGTTTTAGATGCTACAATTCAAAAGTTTTCTGTTGGTGGGCTCTGGATTTTGCATCTTTGTTTTTAGGTTTATGTGTCAAGGCTGATGACTGTCTTGAAATGATTCAATGGCAGTGCCTTTTACTTATTTTGTTCCATTGGCACATTTGAAAAATTGTATCAAACCATGATTAAGTTGACATGTCATTGAATTTATTTTCTTGATGCAGATATCTCAACCGATGTAGTGGACCAGAAAAAAGGTGAATATGTTCTTGTCGGAGATGCTGAAGATGGCCAGTTGGGCATGTACGACAAACCCCTTCCTTGCTTTGGTTGTGGAATTGGATGGTTTTCGTAAGTTCACTAACCCCTTAACCCCTCCTATTTTTAATCTCTCTGACCTTTTCTTATGCATTTATGTTCTTCTTGCAGTCTTCTTCTTGGATTTGTATGCCCTTTTATGTGGTACTATGCAACAATTCTTTACTTTGGGAACTATTATCATAAGGACCCAAGGGAGCGATCAGGGCTTGCTGCGTCTGCAATTGCTGTAAGTCTTACACCAATTGGCCTATATAATGACCTCTTTGATCTACAATCACTTCAGACATATTTGGTTTCGACATGTCATAATGATGTACTTATCAAAGCTGAATGAAGATATGATCCTCAAAGTGCAACTCAATAATCTTCAATTCCTGTCATCAATCTATAGCACATATTCTTTGCAATTATACAGCTTGATATCTTCCAACCTACTGTACTAGATCTGATATATTCTTTTCATTTTTTTAGATCTAAAAATCAATATTATTGTGATTGTTGCAGGCTTTGATTTGCACAATAGTTGTGGTGGTCGTTCTAGGAATAATTTTATTGTAAACCTCCTGACATCACCTCTGTCAAATCTCAAACCACTCTACATCATTGGTGACAAAGCTGGAGCTCAAGAGGTACCGGTAAAGCTTCCTCCCTATAAAAACTATAATAGATGCCAGAAAGAACTCCACTTATACTAGGTTTCAGCTGAGTAAAAATCTGAAGTTTGTTTGTTCCCTTCCAATAGTCTTGTACATATAGATGTTGTGTATTATAAAAAGTTTCGACATTGCCATTGTGGGATACCCCTTAGTAGGAAGATTGTATAGTAGACAATGCATACAAAAAATATGAGTCCATCATGACTTTATATCAATACACTCATTCTATGACTTGTGTGAAACTGGTATGTGACTGACTTATAAATTGTGTGTAATTTCGTGACATGAAATGCATACAAATCATTGTAACTTGATGATGTAGAAAGCATGGAAGTCTTATGTTGTATCCATTTATGTAGTGAATAACTAAGTGAAGTTTCAGATGATGATGTGATGATGTTGCTTTGCAATATTGTGTGTTGTGTAAAATTGTCTCATGATGAAGTCAAATTTAGCGGCAATATATATTGAGATGCCAACCTCTCCAATTTTAGCTTCAACTAATCACCACCATAACTACCACATTAGCGATCCACATGATTGGTTTAATGCAATTTTATCAATTTAAATGACATTATTCTTCTGGAGAAAATCCTTTTAAGGTTTTGTTGTCGAAGGTTTTTAGGGTCCATGTCTATGTCACTACTTTGTGGTATAACACTATAAAATCATTTATGTATGATGCCATATATATCCTGTCAACAATAGTAAAACTTAATAATAGATGATATTTATGATAATAATTTTGCTGATGTGGTATCCCAAGAAAAAAAAAGGAAAAACTTTAGTAATCAGATATATCCTATGTGGGCATGTTTCTTAGTGAGTTTCTTCTAAGATGAATCACACTAGAGAGATGTAATCTTGCAAGACATCTTTGGGTGCAGTTTTCATCGGAAGTTTACCATTTTAGGTGTGATCTTACCGTATTGTATCTCTCTAGCACGATTTTGAGAATTCTATTTGTCAGATAACACATTGGTTATGATTTTGACTATCAAATCGCATCTTTTTGGGTGTGATCTTATCAAATTTTGTAAGATCGTACCTTGCCTAGTGTGAATAGATTAGATTACACTTTTTTTTTAATGCAATTCTAACCTATGGATCAAAGTAGTTTGTGGGTGAATATGATCATTTACGTTTTTTGACATTATGTCAGGTTGTTTAGCCTTGCCAAAGTTAAACATTGGGTGTAAATTGCAGTTCAAAAATTCAGTGGATGAAAACTGCTTTTGCCAAACCGTGGGTGGGAACTAGTAATTTGGTAGTAATGAAACCTCTGAATTGCATTTGCAAATTTGGACCTTACGCATGTAAAATATAAGGTGGTAGTTTAATTCTAAACAATTGTCAAATGCCATTTCAATTGTTTGGAATTGAGACTACTAGGAACTTAGGCGGTTTCAGTTTTAAATAAATAATCTATGAACTATCTTGTATTAGTACGAGGTAGACACGTCAATTGGGCCAGGTCGAATGGAGGCCTGACACGAAGCATGAAAAAAAAACACGGCACGAGAAAACCAGATCTGATACTGTAGTGTGTCGGGTTAGACCCATGGGCCTATTGGGCTGGGCCTCGAGTTTTAATATTAAGCCCATGGGTTGGCCTGCCCGGCTCAATACTGTTTAATTTTTTTTTTTTTTCTAATTTTTGCTGGTAGAAGCATTCCTTCTGCCTTATGCGGCAGAAGCCTTGCTTCCCTCTGCTACAAGGCAAAGGCAGAGGGAAGCCAAGGCTTCTGCCCTTCATTTTTTTTTAAAATTTTTTAATTAATTAATTTTTTTTTTATATAAACGTATTCAATTTTTCTTTATTTTCACTAATATTTACAAATATCTAAATATTAATTATTTCATTATATTTTCAATCTTATATTCTCTCATCAATTCTCTTTCAGAAAATATCTGAATTTACAAATAATAATTCTTTGTATTTATAATTTTATTTTTATTTTAATTTTATCATTATAAAATATTATAAATAGATCAAATGTCAAATGAATTCAATCCATTTGAATATTATCATAGTATATATTTATTTATGTTTTATAATTTATACAATATATAAATTTATTTATTTATACTATGTTACAATTTATAATATTTTTTATCATGTAACTACGGTATTCCTCCGTCATAAGTGAGAGATTATAAATAAAATACCCTGAGCACTGTCTTCGATTTTAATAATTGAAAAATAATTTGTGTTTAAAAATTTTAAATAATTTTTTTTAAAATACTGATTAAATGAGTCGGGTCGACCCATTTAAAGCCCAACCCGACCCATTTAAGGCCCATTTTTATATGGGTCGGGTCTTGCGCTTTTATATATTAATGGGTCAATCCGATTTGAAGCCCATTACTGTTTGGGCTTTGGGCCCGACCCAGCCCATCGACATCTCTAGTACAAGGGCCAGAAGACATTGTCCCACCTAAGGTTTGGTGAAATTTCAAATTTATGCTCGTTAATTTTCAATAATTTAAATACTCATTTGTTAAAATTTATTGTTAGAATTAAGAGTAAAAATGTTATCTAACTAAAAATATTTAAAAAAGCTAAAAAATTTCTTTTACTCAACGTTTAAAAAGTAATCATTTTTTTTATGGTTTTTTTCTGTCACCATTTTTTGTGGTTGTCGGAAGTGATGATGAAAAAAACACCTTTGGACAAATAGTCACTTTTCAAATTTAAAGTGGAAGAAGATTATTAAATTTTTAAACTTAGAGAGGAGGGGGGGGGGGGGGGGGGGAGAAGATGTAATAAATTTTTAATTTTTTAATATTTTAGTTAAATGATATTTTTGTTTTTGATCCTAATAATGAATTTTAATAAAAAGTTGGGTATTTCAGCTTTTTAAAGTTAACAGATATAAATTTAGAGTTTCACCCAACCTTGGGTGGGAAAAAGTCTTTTGACCTTGTATGAGTACAATAGTTTTATGAACTCATTGACAATAAATATACATATTTGATAATAATAAAATTATATATATCTTTTTTAAACATATAAATTAGTATATATTTGGGAAATTTTAAAAACTAGGCAAAATTAAAGGGGTCTAAGCGAAATTGCCCAAAAAATTCAGGTTTAAGCAAAAATGCCCATGTTTTGTGAAATGACGAAACTGCCCCCATATATAAACACAGCAAATTTTCACTGTGCAATTCAAAGAAAATTCGAATTTTTTCCACATCCCACGGCAATCCCACGACGAACGTCATTTCCGCCAATTTTCTTGCTTTTCGGCAACCGAAAATGGAAAATAATGTTATTACATCTCCCGTAATCTTGTTTGGATCAAGTTATTGCTCATATTATTGCGATTTGATTGAGAATTTTGGGTTTGAAATTTTAGGGTTTACGGTTTGAATAATGCTTAAAATGTTTCAATTTTTGGTTGTTTTTGTTGAATTGATTGAGGGGTTTTATGTTATACAATATGTAGAATTGATTTATGTGAAAATCGGAGGTCGAAACGACCAAAAATTGGCCGAAATTGGCTGCCGAATGGAACGGCAGTCTGCCGTGGGAACGAAATTTCCCACGGCAGGACGAATTCTCCCACGGCAGTTTAATGAACAATGGGTTGTGGGGGGGTAAACTGGCTTTTTTAAAACATTGGGGTGTCGGGGAAATCCTTAGCCCACGTCGGGTTTTTTTGAAATTTCGCATGTTGTCGTGGGAAAAGCGAAATTACGAACCTGCCCCCCTTTATATACAAAGCAAATTTTCCCACGGCAGCTCTGATTTTACTGTTCTTTTCCACGAAAAATCGCAAAAATTTCCTCCTCCCACGTCAATCCCACGGCGAAGGTCATTTCCGTCGATTTTGGAGCTTCCCGGCAACCGAAAATGGCAAAGAAGGTTAGTATATCTCCCGTAATCTTGTTTGGATCAATTTATTGTTGATATAATTGAGATTTGAATGAGAATTTTGGGTTTGAAATTCTAGGGTTTACGCTTTGAATATTGCTTAAAATGTTTGGATTTTTGGTTGTTTTTGTTGAATTGATTGAGGGGTTTTATATTATAGAAAGTGTAGATTTGATTTATGCAAAAATCGGAGGTCAAAACGACCAAAAATTGGCCGAAATTGGCTGAAATGTGGATCGGTAGTCTGCCGTGGGAACGGAATTTCCCACGGCAGAACGGAATTTCCCACGGCAGCGTGCTTTTCCTGCTTAGTTGGGGGGTAAATTGGGTTTTTTAAAATCTTGGAGAGCTTGATGAGATTCATTACAACAAAGGGGGTTTTATGGGAATTTTGGATATAACATTGGACCTTTTTAATTAAAGAATTTTCATTTGGGGTTAAATGGAAATTTTTCTCATCCACGGTTTCTGATCGTGTAGTTTTCGAAATTTATATCCGTTTTTTCTGTTTTAGGTTTTTCTATATGTATTTTTCAAATTTCAAATTCGATTTTTCAAATTTTGGTGTTTTTTGACACAACTTACGATGTAACGACGTCATTTCAATTTCGTTTTTCCGAATTCGAATTTCAGTTCCGTTTTTTTGGATTTCATCATTTTAGGTTATATCGATTCGTATTTTCACGATATTCGAATGATTTTCCAAGTATCATCACTTTAAAGTATTTCAACGTATAGAATTCGAATTTCAGTTTCGTTTTTTCGGATTTCACCATTTTAGGTTATATCGATTCGTATTTCACGATTTCCGAATGAATTTTCGAGTATCGTCACTTTGAGGTATTTCAACGTATCGAATTCGAATTGCAACTCCGTTTTTTCGAATTTCATCATTTCAGGATATATCGAATCGTATTTTCATGATCTCCGAACGATTTTTTAATTATCGTCACTTTAAGGTATTTCAACGTATATAATTTGAATTTCATTTCCGTTTTTTCGAATTTAACCATTTTAGGATATATCGATTCGTATTTTCACGATTTTCGAATGAATTTCTGAGTATCGTCACTTTAAGGTATTTCAACGTATCGAATTCGAATTGCAACTCCATTTTTTCGAATTTCACAATTTCAGGATATATCGAATCGTATTTTCATGATCTCCGAACGATTTTTCAATTATCGTCACTTTAAGGTATTTCAACGTATAGAATTCGAATTTCAGTTCCGTTTTTTCGGATTTCACCATTTTAGGTTATATCGATTCGTATTTTCACGATATCTGAATGATTTTCTGAGTATCGTCACTTTAAGGTATTTCAACGTATAGAATTCGAATTTCATTTTCGTTTTTTCGAATTTAACCATTTTAGGATATATCGATTCATATTTTCACGATTTTCGAATGAATTTTCGAGTATCGTCACTTTGAGGTATTTCAACGTATCGAATTCGAATTGCAACTCCGTTTTTTCGAATTTCATCATTTCAGGATATATTGAATCGTATTTTCATGATCTCCGAACGATTTTTCAATTATCGTCACTTTAAGGTATTTCAACGTATATAATTCGAATTTCATTTCCATTTTTTCGGATTTCACCATTTTAGGTTATATCGATTCGTATTTTCACGATATCTGAATGATTTTCTGAGTATCGTCACTTTAAGGTATTTCAACGTATAGAATTCGAATTTCATTTCCGTTTTTTCGAATTTAACCATTTTAGGATATATCGATTCATATTTTCACGATTTTCGAATGAATTTTCGAGTATCGTCACTTTGAGGTATTTCAACGTATCGAATTCGAATTGCAACTCCGTTTTTTCGAATTTCATCATTTCAGGATATATCGAATCGTATTTTCATGATCTCCGAACGATTTTTCAATTATCGTCACTTTAAGGTATTTCAACGTATATAATTCGAATTTCATTTCCGTTTTTTCGGATTTCACCATTTTAGGTTATATCGATTCGTATTTTCACGATATCTGAATGATTTTCTGAGTACCGTCACTTTAAGGTATTTCAACGTATAGAATTCGAATTTCATTTCCGTTTTTTCGAATTTAACCATTTTAGGATATATCGATTCGTATTTTCACGATTTTCGAATGAATTTTCGAGTATCGTCACTTTGAGGTATTTCAACGTATCGAATTCGAATTGCAACTCCGTTTTTTCGAATTTCATCATTTCAGGATATATCGAATCGTATTTTCATGATCTCCGAACGATTTTTCAATTATCGTCACTTTAAGGTATTTCAACGTATATAATTCGAATTTCATTTCCGTTTTTTCGAATTTAACCATTTTAGGATATATCGATTCGTATTTTCACGATCTCTGAACGAATTTTTTATTATCGTCACTTTAAGGTACTTCAACGTATAAAATTTGAATTTCACATCCGTTTTTTAAATTTGACCATTTTGGGATATATCGATTCGTATTTTCAAAATTTTCGAACAATTTTCTGATTATCGTCACTTCAAGGTATTTCAACCTATAAAGTATGAATTTCAGTTTCGTTTTTTCTATTTTCCGTCATTTAAGGATAACTTTTTCGATTGTTAACATTCTAAAGAAGTTGAACGTATAAAACTCGAATTTCTGTTCTTATTTGTTAAGTTTTGTCATTTCCTTTTTAATTATTTGGTATTTCTCATCTTTATATGTTTTTTTCACTAATACATTTGTTTACATATTTATTTTTGTGAATATCTAACAAATTTTACGTGATTGTTACAGGATATTTCTCGCAAAAGAAGACGGATTGAGAGCGAGTTGCGCATTCCTGACGAGTCCAGACACTTTCGGGCAGATGCGATATCTCGTGCCCAGCGTACGGCATTATCCCGGATTTCTTCTACATTGACCCCTCAGCAGCTGCGACTATTTGAGAGGACGTGTTTCGGGTCCTTCCTTCGTTTACCTGAAACCAAATTCTGCGGGATATTGGTTCATGCATTTTTACTCCGACAGTTACATCCACCCTTTGCCAGAGACGAGTTTTGGTTTAGGGTTAGCGGGGTTGATGTGAGGTTTAGTCCGTTCGAGTTTGCGTTGGTGACAGGGCTTTCGTTTAGCCGTCGGACCGATGTTTCTTCATATATTCCTCGCTCCTCCGGACATAGGATCAGATCTACGTACTTTTGCGATTGTCCGAAGGTGCAGTATCACGACATCGAGCGTGTTTTCTTGTCGAGGCCATGGGGGGATGACGATGTTGACGCTGTCAAGCTCGCCTTGTTGTATATTCTACACATGGTTTTGTTGGGCAATGATCGACGAAAGAAGGTGTCCACGGAGTACTTACAGTTAGTTGATCATTTGGACGGGTTTAATTCTTACCCGTGGGGCGTCGCTGTATGGCAGATGACATATGATTCTATGTCACAGGCGAGTGAGAGAGTCTGTTCCGGACGGATGCAGGAAATCCGTAAATACGACCTTTACGGATTTCCTTTCACATTTCAGGTAAGTTTTATATTATTATTTATATATATTAATTGGCAAAAATATAAATTGTTTAATATTTACCTCGTAAATGATTATATTACAGTATTGGATATATGAGACTTTAGAGACGTTACACGATTGGATTGACCTTGTCGATCTCTATGCGTCCCCACGGATGTTGAGGTGGCGTACGCGAGACGTCCCTGTTTGGACTCATATAGGTCGTATTTTCACTGGTGATCCGGTATGTACTAGTAAATTAATAAGTCGATTAATTCATTATATGTTACAATTATTTTGACTTATATATCTTCATCATTAGGAGGATGTCACATTCCCTCTTGAGCCATCATCGATCGATGAGGGTTTACCGTGGTACGCTGAGATTCGTGAGTACACCGGTTTACCCGATGCTGATTCTTCCTCATCTTCTTCGGTTCCGACCGCGACTAGAGACGAGGCTCCTCCATCCTCGGGACCTTCAGATATACTTGTAGAGACTCCACAGACACATCAGGAGCCTATTCAGCCTCCTGTTATAGAGCAGCCTATATGTTCCCCTGTTGTTCAGAGCCCACGGACGACAGACCATCCAGGATTAGAGGCCCACCCTAGCGTGGAGGAGCATCCTGGAGTCGAGGACCGCACTACCCATCATGCCACAGAGCAGTGTCCCCGATTCGTATCACCCAGTATTTCTACATCTGATGCTACCTTAGCGCATTGGGGTGCTACGATTTTACGTGAGATATCGAGTTTTCGTGACGATATCTCTTCCCAGATGACCCGATTACGTGACGATATCTCTTCTCAGATGACTCGATTAGAGGATCGTATGACTCGTTTGGAGGACATCGTCACACGTACATATCTAGCCTTCGTCGCTCAGGTTGTAAAACCACTTATAATTTATTACTTATATAAAATGTCTACAGTGTTATAATTCTGACAACTATTATTATATTCGCACAGGAGAGGGACGAGGATATCCCACCGACATCCCCCGTTGATACCGCAATACCATCCCGTCACCCACACGAGGTCCGTATGATGTTTGAAATTTATATTTATTGTTAAATGTCATTATTATATTATAGTATTGTTATATATGAAATATCACTAATTAAGTTATTATTACTAATATGTTAGGGTAGTCGCCCCTAGGACGCATCGATTAGTCCTTCTGTTGCATCGATCGAGGGTTCTCCCCGAACACTTTCCCCGGAAGTTCAGGTTAACTTTATTTTTAAATTGTCATTGATTGATCTGTCTTTTCAATTATATCATTTATTTGATGATGTTTTGACTGTTTTTCAGGACGAGCGATTATGGTTACTTGCTGATATCCCGAGCTCGACCAAAAAATTAGTGGATATTGGTTCACAGGAGGAGGACTTCCGGGAGGATGATTTTGAGGCCATCCCTATTGAGGTATATCAATCATACTTAGTATATAAATAGTTGTATATATTGGTTATTGAGATGTTCAAAATTTATATTTTCTAGTCTGCCGAGGGAGCACGCGTGGTGGACTTGACCGTGATTCAGGATTCTCCAGCTAAACCTCCTCTCGCATACTTGGAGAAGGTAAGATAAATCGATTAATACTAATTGTAACGTAGGATGAATGACGAATTAATTATTTTTTTGGGATCATGCAGATGATTCGTACAGCACGTGGCCGGATCGTCTGAAAGGGTCCGCTGGTTCGCACCCCATATACGAATCCACTCAAAGGAAGGGCGAAACGGCAACCTACGACCATTCCATCCTCTGCCTCTGAGCGTGAGGAATCTTTCCTCACGTGGTACACCAGCGCTGCAGCTTCCGACTCACATGATGTCTACTTCATCGGGTCGAAGTCGAAGGCCAGCTTCTGGAGGCTTGTTGTAGAGTTGCGCGAGTGGTTGACCGACGATGTGAGTTGTCTATAATTTCATAAAAAGCTAGATATATTTATTACTAACTAACACGTGAACTTGTTTAAACCATTTTAGCATGTGGACTCCTTTTTGGCTTTATTACGTCGACAGCAGGCCGATCACCAGTCGACTATCTCACAGCGTTGGACGACTGCCCACACATTCTTTGGAGGCCATATTGAGATGGCCTGGAAGAGTTGGCAGACCACACCGATTGGAGAGTTTGAGTTTTCGGGGCTCTTCACGAGGATGGTTGATGCATCGTACACCCCGGGATTGTTGTACAAACCATGGGGGATAGTCGATCAGGTAGAGTTTATATATATTTCTATTATATTCAATTGGTTAACGACAACGATAAGTAACTAAAATGTCTCATTGTTTATAGGTTTTCATCCCTATAAACTTCGAGAACGCACATTGGGTCGCCGGAGTTATAGATTTCCGTGAGTGGTCGATTACGGTGTACGATTCAGATGTTTCATATTCGGGGAATATAGGGACTCTGGAGCAACGCATGCGACCGTACATGACCTTTATTCCCGCGTTATTAGAGGCGACAACTTTTTGGACAGCTTCTAGGAGGACTCCACGACGTGATCCCCTCACTTTACATCGAGCGTCGGATGTCCCTCAGCAGGGGTTGGGCTCCGGTGACTGTGGCGTCTTTATGTTACGATTTTTTGAGTGTTTGGCGTTGGCACGGAGCTACGTTTTTCCCCGAGAGTCGTCTACCTCTATGCGTCGATGATTAGCGACGCAGTTGTATTTTCATTGTATCGAGTAGCTCACGGATGTATATTTATCGTTATTCCTATGTTTAGATGTATATATTTATTGTATGTTCATATGTGTATGATATATTTTATTTGTGGTTATATATGAATGTGTATCGTATTTGAGTTCATTTTTTAAATAATCTTGTCATGAAAAAACAATAAAAACGTATAATTACTCAAACATTTACACACTTGAAACAATTAGAGAAAATATAGTAATAATGAAATAAATTAACACCAAATCCAACAATCCTTCGAAAATCTGGAAAATACAAGTCCATATCTCGTAAAATGATAAAATTCAAAAAAATAAAATTGAAATTCGAATTGTAAAAGTTGAAAAACCCTAGAATGGCAACAATCGAAAAATCCTTCAGAAATCTGAAAAATACGAGTCGATATATCGTAAAACGATAAAATTTGAAAAAACGGAACTGAAATTTGAATTCTAAAAGTTGAAAAACCCTAGAATGGAAACAATCGAAAAATTCTTCAAAAATCTGAAAAATACGAGTCGATATCCCGTAAAACGGTGAAATCCGAAAAAACGGAACTGAAATTCAAATTCTAAAAGTTGAAAAACCCTAGAATTGCAACAATCGAAAAATCCTTCAGAAATCTGAAAATACGAGTCGATATCTCGTCAAACGGTAAAATTCGAAAAAACGGAACTGAAATTCAAATTTTAAAAGTTGAAAAACCCTATAATGGAAACAATCGAAAAATTCTTCAGAAATCTGAAAATTACGAGTCGATATCTCGTAAAACGGTGAAATCTGAAAAAAAGGAACTGAAATTCAAATTTTAAAAGTTGAAAAACCCTAGAATGGCAACAATCGAAAAATTCTTCAGAAATCTGAAAATTACGAGTCGATATCTCGTAAAACGGTGAAATCCGAAAAAAAAGAACTGAAATTCAAATTTTAAAAGTTGAAAAACCCTAGAATGGCAACAAACGAAAAATCCTTCGGAAATTTGAAAAATACGAGTCGATATCTCGTAAAACGGTGAAATCCGAAAAAACGGAACTGAAATTCAAATTCTAAAAGTTGAAAAACCCTAGAATGGCAACAATCGAAAAATCCTTCAGAAATCTGAAAATACGAGTCGATATCTCGTCAAACAGTGAAATTCGAAAAAACGGAACTGAAATTCTAATTCTAAAAATTGAAAAACCCTATAATGGAAACAATCGAAAAATTCTTTAGAAATCTGAAAAATACGAGTCGATATCTCGTAAAACGGTGAAATCCGAAAAAAAGGAACTGAAATTCAAATTTTAAAAGTTGAAAAACCCTATAATGGAAACAATCGAAAAATTCTTCAGAAATCCGAAAAATACGAGTCGATATCTCGTAAAACGGTAAAATTCGAAAAAAAGGAACTGAAATTCAAATTTTAAAAGTTGAAAAACCCTATAATGGAAACAATCGAAAAATTCTTCAGAAATCTGAAAATTACGAGTCGATATCTCGTAAAACGGTGAAATCCGAAAAAAAGGAACTGAAATTCAAATTTTAAAAGTTGAAAAACCCTATAATGGAAACAATCGAAAAATTCTTCAGAAATCTGAAAAATACGAGTCGATATCTCGTAAAACGGTGAAATCCGAAAAAAAGGAACTGAAATTCAAATTTTAAAAGTTGAAAAACCCTAAAATGGCAACAAACGGAAAATCCTTCGGAAATTTGAAAAATACGAGTCGATATCTCGTCAAACGGTGAAATTCGAAAAAACTGAACTAAAATTCGAATTCTAAAAGTTGAAAAACCCTAGAATGGCAACAATCGAAAAATCCTTCAGAAATCTGAAAAATACGAGTCGATATCTCGTCAAACGGTGAAATTCGAAAAAACTGAACTAAAATTCGAATTCTAAAAGTTGAAAAACCCTAGAATGGCAACAATCGAAAAATCCTTCAGAAATCTGAAAAATACGAGTCGATATCTCGTAAAACGGTGAAATCCGAAAAAACGAAACTGAAATTCGAATTCTAAAAGTTGAAAAACCCTAGAATGGCAACAAACGAAAAATTCTTCGGAAATCTGAAAAATATGAGTCGATATCTCGTAAAACGATGAAATCCGAAAAAACGGAACTGAAATTCGAATTGTAAAAGTTGAAAAACCCTAGAATGGCAACAAACGGAAAATCCTTCAGAAATCTGAAAAATACGAGTCGATATATCGTAAAACGGTGAAATTCGAAAAAACGGAACTGAAATTCGAATTCTAAAAGTTGAAAAATGAAAATGCCTTTACAATGTAAAATATCCAAAAACCCCTCATATTTATCTAAAATTATTTTAACCCCCATAATGAGTGAGGGGAGTTATATAAATGAAGGGAAGGGTAATTTTGACATTTTAGAAAAAGTTTGAAATAAATAAATAAATATCAAAACGCCTTTATAATGTAAAATATCCAAAAACCCTTCATATTTATCTAAAATTACATTAAAACCCTATAGTAAGTGGGAGAGTTATATAAATATGAGGGGAAGGGTAGTTTTGGTATTAAAAAAAGTCATAGGCATTTTTTTTTTGGAACAGTGATTTTGGGCATTTTGGCTTGAAAATAGTGATTTTGGGTATTTTTGCTTAATGGGAGGGTATTTTGGCCATTTTTTAAAATTTCCCCTATATATTTAATGTATATTATTATATAATTAAATAATGTTAAATTAAAAATAAAATAAGATTCAATTATATATATTTATTTATATATTTAAAATTAATATGTATAGTATTTTTTATTTAAAAATAAAATAAAGTTTCTAAATGGTAATAACAGCTTCACGGGAAAAATCAAACAATACAAAACTAACTCAATTACGCCATGTTAAGAGCCAAAAATGTGTCCAATTTCAAAGTCTTTCGAGACTTGAATTTCTTGCGCCAAAAGCAACAGAAGACCTTTACTTTTAGACGCGGATAAAGACATCCAACAATTAACAACTTTTGTCTTGTCGTTTTGTGACAAAGTTGGCCCAATACGACACTTCAACTGTTCAAACACCGGTGGGTTTAGTAAGATTTAGTTGTCATACGCGGATTGGATGATGTTGACCCGAATTTATAATTATCTTACTTTAAAATAAAACGTGCTAACTTTTTTTTTTTTAATTTTCATATGTTGGACAAAGATTAGGAAAGTTTAAATTAAATATAAAATATCTAAAATTCTTCTTAGGACAAAATCACCAACAATCAAATCATACGGATATATTTTTTATATATAATTTAAATATATAAATAATATATTATTATATAATTAAATAATTTAAAATTTAAAATAAAATAATATCTATATTTTAAAAAGTATTATAAATATTTTTATAAATTGAAATATTTCATATAAATCTTAATTATATATTTTTTTAAATATATTAATTTATATTAATAATATATATTGTATTATATAATAAATTTATTGTACTATATTAATTATATATATTTTTATTTATATTGTGTTATATCAGAAATTACGTAGTTTATCTTCGCACCGGTAATGGTTGCCCATTGGTTTTAGCCAAAGGACACATTTACTGGAGTAAGGGACTAATGTTTTCATTGTGACCTTGCGTAAGCTGGTTGTCATTCCTATGGTGACCGGGACAGCCAACATGTGATTCAAATTTCTAACTGTTATTTTTTTTTAATAATTAGGCCAAAGCACAACTTCCCAGCCAAGGTTTAATGAATGGACAAATTTTCACCTGTTAAATTGTTATTTCATAAAAAATAAAAAATAAAAAATAAAAAATAATTTATTTTCTCCTAAGTTTATAAATCTGATTTTCTCCCATAAAAATTTGAAAAATTACCTTTTTTCTATTTAGGGTTTTGAAACTATCACCAAAGATGATAAAATTCATCATCTTTAGTTACGTTCTCTTTCTCCCTTTCAATTTCTCTCTTCATCCTGATCTAAAATCTTAAATCTTAGTCAGAGATTGTTGACGCTAGACGTTGTTTTCAGACGATCCATTACACAACAGATCTTCAACGATGTTGCTTCCAATTATCATTTTCGTGGCTTTTTTATGACCACATCTTTGTCATGGAGGTTAAATGGAGCACTAATAGATGGAAGGTTAGCTGGAGAATGTTGTTGAAAAAAGAATGAGACCCTAAGAGAGAAATGACAATTTTTCAAACTTTGAATAGGAGAAAAATGTAATAGTATTTTTTTAAAAATATTTTTAGTTAATTGATAATTTTATCCTTATTTATAATAATAAATTAATAGATATTTAAATTTTTGAAAGTTAATGGATGGACATTTGCCCTCTCATTAAACCTTGGGTGGGACATTGTCTTTTGGCCTTATAATTAAATTCTTTAAACTAAATCATGGCCCCACATTACTATTTCATCAATCATCACCATCACGCTCCAAGATCATTATTTTTCCATCATATTATATCATAATAATTAAAAGGCCAAATGACTATTTCCCATCAAAGATTTGATATAAATTTATTTTTTCCTTAATTATCAAAAATTTAAATTCTCACTTATTTGTTAAATTTTATTATTATTATCAAAGATAAAATCATCATTTAAAAATTTTATTTAAATTTATATTTTAAATTACTCTCAAATTTCGAAATTTTTATTTTTATCTTCTAATTTAATATTTTCTAACTTTAAAAACCGATTTTTTCCTCAAATTTAGATTGCAAACTCTCATTTTTTGTAATAAATGTGGCCCTTCAATGTTTTAAAAAATCTTAATTTAACCCCTATTCAACTTCGGTTTTAAGATCTTCATCTCTAGCAACCAACGTAATCATTGACCATAAGCTCTCTCCCTCTTGTCTTCTAGATCAATTGGTTTTCCTTCTCAATCATCTTCGTTGGAGACAAAGACAAAGGTCTCGTCATCAGAGTCTTAGTGAGATGAATACTCATCTTCGTCTAAAACAAAGAAAGCTAGAGAGGGAAGACTAGTTGATCAAAAAGACAGGAGAGAGAGAGTCGATGGTTGATGACGGTAGTTGATCATCATAAATGAAGATCTGAAAACCGAAGTTGAATATGGGTTAAATTGAGATTTTTTAAAACTCTGGGGCAACTGTTTATTACAAAAAAATAAGATTTTTGTACACCATATTTGGGAAAAAACTAGTTTTTAAATTTAAAAAATATGAAATTATAGGGTAAAAATAAAAATTTTAAAACTTGAGGGTTATTTAAAATATGAATTTAAATAAAATTTTTAAATAAGGGTTTTCTCCCTAATAGTAAAATTTAATAAATAGGTAAATATTTGAGTTTTTTATAGTTAACAGGGAGAAGTGGGTTTACATCAAATCTTGGGTGGGATATGTAATTTCGCCTAATTAAAAAATATATATATATATGTAAAGCAAAGAAACCTACCCACAAACAAAAGCAACAACAAAGCACAAAGACAAAATACAAGAAAAAGCTTATACTAAAAGTTGTTTTCCAAAACCAGAAGCACTTCCCTTCTCTCAAAAGCACAAACGCAAGCACTGTCTCCCCCATCAATGGAAGAAGATGAAGACATGACACCCTTTTGGCTTCAAGCCACCACCTCTTCCACCGTCGGCCGCATCCGCCGCCGGTCCTCCTCTTTCCTCCTCAACTCCGGCGTCCTCCTCATCATCTTGTTAGTCATTGCAGCTGCTTTCATCTTCATCATCATCCCCTCCTTCCTCTCCTTCACCTCCCAAATCTTCAGGCCTCACTTGGTGAAGAAGAGCTGGGACACTCTCAACCTCGTCCTCGTGCTTTTCGCCATCGTTTGTGGCTTCCTCAGCCAAAACAATACCAGTAATGAGACTCCCAGAAGCGCTTCTTCCCCAACTGCCTCCCCTTCTTTTGTTCAAAAACCGAGCTTTGAGAGCCTCACCCCACGTAGAGGATGGTTCAGTAATAATAATAGCACTAATGGCGGTTTGAATAGGCTGAGGAGCTTCAGTTCTTACCCGGATCTCAGAGCCGAAGAAGCTTCATGGATGACAAGTGAAAGTGATCATCCACCATGGCGGTTTTATGATGATACCCGTTTGTATAATTACCGTTATTCGAGCTTGAAGGATCAGCCTTTTAATCAGTTTAAGCCTGAAGAAAAGCTTCGGGATCAAAGGGAAGGAGTTGTTGAAGAGGTTGTTAAGAGAGTTGATGATGATATTTCTGGTACTACCACTACTGTCGTTGAAGCAGAAAAGAAAGTTGTGTATACGCCGCCGCCTGCTCCGCCGTTGTCACAGTCACCTCCTGCTCCGCCGTTGCCTAAAGTGGTGAGGAGAGCAACAGCTTATCAAAAGGTTGCAAAGAGAAGTACTGGTGAAAGTACAGGAAAGGTTGATGAAGATTTGGGGAGGGTCAATAGGTTTACTTCTTCACCGCCACCACCTCCACGGCCATCGTCTCCGCCTCCGCAGATGGATGACAGAGAGAGCAGGAATGAGAAAAAGAGAGGGGCAACAAGTGCGACAAAAGATTTCTTGACTTCACTGAGAAGAAACAAGAAGAAGAAACAGAGGCAAAAGAGTGTCGAGAATCTTGATATTTTCTTCAACTATGAATCATCTTACCCCTTTCCGCCACCACCACCGTCACAACCACCTCCTCCTCCGCCGCCTCCACCGCCGCCAAATTTCATCCAAAATCTTTTCTCTCAAAAGAAAAGAAAAACCAAGAAAATCCACTCTGCCCCCCCTCCACCACCACCACCACCACCACCACCACCACAAAAAACACAACTTTACTCATCTTCAGCTTCAAAACCAAAACTTATATCCCAAAATGTGACAACAAATTTACCTTCAACAACCCACAAGCCTCCATTGCCAGTGAAGATAAAAAGTCACAACAATGTGGAGGAGACTGTGAGCAGTGGCAACGAGTCACCATTAATGGGGTCAATTCCTACACCACCACCGTTGCCACCCTTCAACATGCCAGTGTGGAAGTTTGAGGTGGTGGAAAGAGACTTTGTCAGACTAAAGAGCCACAATGACAGTGATTTTGATGAGGCCAATGCTGAGGAGTCCTCTAGTCCATCAGAAGCTGCAGATTTAGCCACCTCATCACCATTGTTCTGCCCAAGCCCTGATGTTAACACTAAAGCAGATAAATTCATTGCTAGATTCAGAGCTGGTTTGGAGCTTGAGAGGATTAATTCTGCCAAGGAGAGAGGCAAGTCAAATCTCAGCCCAAGCTAGAGCTGAATTTTGTTGTTCATTTATTTATTTATTTTCCAAAGTTTAAATTATACATAGAATCATTACAGATAGGAAGTTTGTTCAGTCTAAGTATCTTTTTATTCATTCTTTCACATTTTAAGATCAGAGATTGATGGATATTATGTTGTATGTAATTCCATGTTGTGGTTTATTGGTTTTTGTTATATGAGAGAGCTTTTATACAATGGATGTATAGGCAATCCACTATCACAGTTCTGCTTTGACATGTGACAGAAGAATGTTGCTTTACAGATAATGCTAAAATGTTTAATGTGTTTCTCAGTTAGTGACTGCCCACATTGTTGATCTTGGCTGCAAAGCTAGTGCCAATCCTATCATTTTCAGAAACATTCATTAGCTGTCTTACAAAAGGCATTACAATACAAAAATCTCTGTTGTGTTTGATTTGTTGGTCTTACCCAACTAACTTGTCTTTAACACAAAGACTCCAGGTTGTCTCCTGTTCATAATCTAGTAGCACTATGACTTCTATTACAATTTATTCTGATAAATTAAAGATTGTGATTGTTCTTGCTTGTTGCTCTGCTTCAAGACCTTGTCAAATCCAGGAGGCACATTACTTGCAAAGAAGGGTTCAATCTTATCAGCCATTGGATGTAATTTAAGGATGTTTAGAGCCAGCAATGAATAATAAAAAATGGAATAAAAATAATCCCACTTGTCTGAGTTGCATGGAGGAGGAAGATGCTCTGCACAAGGAAAACTTTTCTTTAATCTGTAATTTATCCAAATTGCCTTTTGAGTAATCAAAGTGCTGTTTCCAACTGGGGTAAGCAACCAAATTAGATGTGGTCAACAACGCAACGCTGCGTTGGAGGTGCCAATGTTTGTCACTAAAAACGCTTTCCCCTAATTTTCGACGCAATTTTTGAATAAAATATAATTTTGACTAAATAGATAATTGCTGGAATACTTTACAATTCTAGAATGTCAAAATAGTCGTTAGACCAAAACTGTTGCCCGTTTATTAAAAATATTTGTATACACATTTGTATTGTTTTTATTCAAGGTAAAATGACATATTCATCCTTGAGGTTTTACAAAGATGAAACGTTTTCATTTTGGATGATGATTTCATCTTTATTTTCGATAAAAATGGTTGACGATGGAGGGAGAGAGATCGGGAGAGAAAAAAAATCAGAAAAGAGAAAGAAAGTGATTGACATCTTTAATGATAGTTTCAAAACCTGAGAAGAAAATTAGAAGTAGTCACTTTTTAAATCTTAGATGAAAGAAAATTGTTAGATTTTTAAACTAAAGAGAGGGCGGGAGGGGGTGGGGGGAAATTGGAAGTGCTCACTTTTCAAATCTTGAATGTGAAAAAGTTGTTAGATTTTTAAATTAAAGAGAGGGAGAAAAATGTGATAAGTTTTTAGTTTTTTTTAAAAATAATTTTAATAAAATAACATTTTCATCTTTAACCGTAACAATGAATTTTAATAAATGAATGTGTATTTAGGTTTTTTAAATTTTACAGATGGAACTTTGTCATTTCCGCAAACCTTGGGTGGGAATAAATCTTTTGGCCTTTATTAAAAAGTGCATGTTTCACCATAGAAAGAAACAAGCTAGACAGTGTTATGCAGCATTCATTTGTGCCAATTGAATTCTGCTAGCCTGATCGCTCACTTGCTGGTGTGACGATATTACTGATGATGAATATTCTTCGAGATTCCATTCCAATCCTCCCGCATTCAGTACCAAAGGTGCATACATGATCAAGTCAAAAGCTTTAAGCCTGTTCTGGAAATGTTCACTTAATAATGCTAAATCAGTCCTTGATTTGCATACCTGCAGCCATTGTCATGGTGTTTCACAACCCTCTAAACTTATACCCTGAAGTCCATAAACAATATGTTGATCTTGAACCTGAAAAAAAATTGAAACGGACTCGGTTGCTGATACCTCATTAGATATCAGGAAGTTCAAAACCTCAAGAGTCACTTCCGGGTCAGGAGAAGATGCTAAAGTTTCTGTCTCATGCCAAAACATAATTCTAAGGCAAAGCTTTCACTCAAAGATTTGATTTTAATTCAAATGTTATTATATCTTACTCAAAATCAGCTCCTTCTCTTGCATGCCAGCAGCTTTTCTATATAAATTTAGCAGGGACTCCAAGTCATTCTTATGTGTGGTGCTAGCATTTCTCATGACAGCAAAGAAAGAAGTCTGCAGAGCAAGTGAACTTTTGCATATCTTATTGGAAATGCTCATAGGAATGAGAAATGATATGGACATCATAGGCTTTATCTTGGCATCTGTTGCTATCTTATCAACATTGTAACAAACCTGTCATATAAGTCACCAAAGTTAGTATGATATGGTAATGTCGACTCCTCTAGATGTAAAAGAAATCCTTAATCAATGGGTTTTGATAGGAACCTGGGTCCGCAACACTTAATTTCACAGCAACACATGCAATATCCAACACATAATGACTAAATAAACCCTATTTGCGAATGATAGATAGCCATCACAATGACAAACAACAACATGTCATTGTGATTGATCAATGAAAAAGACAATAAGCTGGATGACAGTAATTTTTCTAACTAGTGTCGAGATCTAAGGACTGTATCATGTTATTGTATGTCATCAAAGGGGAAAACCTATAGAGCTTAGTCCTGACTGCCACAAAAGATGAAAGAGATGCTTTCGAAAACTATCTTAAAGATGTAATTGGCATTGCCTATTTGATGTTAGCATCTATGGTCACTTAAACTATAAAAGTAGTATAAAGATATGAATACTCTTCCATCCTGTTACACCTCTAAGAGCTATATAACATTCAAGTTTAACGTGGGATGTGTAAGGTGTCTAAATCCTAATTTAGATACAAATGTTGAGAGAACTCATGTGCGCCCTCATGCCCTCATGTCCTTAAGATGACTGAGTACATAGAAAGGCTTACATCCATGGGTTTAATCATAAACAATGACTTGACCATTTTGATCGATCTTACAATCCTTACGCAAGTCTTACCCTTGATTCATTATGAATTTCAATATGAATGGATTAGAGAAGTCTCTGCTCGAGCTTCTAAATATGCTTTAGACTACAAAGTAAGATATTAAGAAGCCCAAACTTGTGATCCTAGTGGATGTTAAGGACAAGGGTAAGGTTAAGGTCAAGGTCAAGTCCAAGCTCAAGGCATAAGCTTGGCCCAGCCTGCAACACATTGGTGATATTGTGAAGAAAGAAAGAAATGTTGATTTCTTCTTTTATGACAAGTTTGGTCATCGGAAGAAAATTGCAAAGTTTTCCCTGAGAGCAAGAAGAAGAAGTCAACTGCTTCTACTTTAAGTATTTACATGATTGAGATAAATTTTTCTCCTTCAACATTTTAGATCGATTGTTAGAAAGGAGGTACAATTACATGTTGGAAATGAAACACGTGTAGTCACATTAATGTTAGACACTTATTATTTGTTTGTGCCTATTGGGCTTATACTTTCAATAACTATTATTATTAACTATTGATTTTTTGAAATTTAATTTTTTGTTTATGCTTTAGATAGAGAAGGTTACCATTTTAAAATATATAATGGATTACTATCATTTTGTTTGAATAGTATACTTTATGGATGAGTATGGTTAAATAATAAGTTAAATAATAAAGAAGTTCTTAGTCTTAATGTAAATAAATCCATGCATGGCGATTTGAATACTACATATATTTAGCACTATAAACTGGGTCATGTTAACCTGACTTGTATTTCAAAATTCCATAAGTAGGGGGTTTTGGAATCGGACTTTCAATCATTTGATAAATTTGAGTCATGTTTTTGAGGCAAGATGATCAAGCCGACTTTCATTGGACACAGTGAAATGGCCACAAAATAGTTAGACATCATCCATATTTATATATGTGGATCTCTAATAATGCAAGTCAAAGGTGGTTATTCATACTTCGTCACATTCATAGTTGATTTCAATAAACATGACTATATGTTTTTTGTAAAATACAAGTCTAAATTCTTTGAGAATTCAAAGAACTTAAGAATGAAGTAAAAAATCAATTAGATAAAAGTAGTAAAATCCTTTAAACGGACGAGGTGGAGAACACTTAATCATAGAGATTAGAGAATACATGAAAAAATGTGAGGTAGCATCACAACTTAATCTTCTAGTACACCTCAACATAGCTACGTATCTGAACAAAGGAATCAAACCTTAAAGGATATGGTTTGATGGATGATGACTTTTACAAATCTACTTATGTCATTCTATGACTATGCCTTAGAGATTACTATTCATACAGGACTACCATCCAAGTCTTTGGAAACCATTCCATATGAATTATGCAATAGGCAAAAGTTCAACTTGACTAATTTGAGGGTTTAGGAATGTGAAGCTTACACCAAGAAATTGACTTAACATCCTAAAGGAATCCAAAAAATATTACTCTAAACATTCGAAAAAGTAGAATGTCTTTGTTGTTTATTCTAGGGTCTTCTTAGAAAGAGAAATTAATCTTAGGACTAATAAAAAAAGGTTAAACTCGATGAAATTTTAACTTTACAAGATACCACAGATATTAGATAGGAGAATGTGTTATATGTAATGGTTGAGCATCACGAAAAAGTCACACCACTCCTAGTAGAACAAGGTGAACTATCTTAAGATACACAAGAGTTGCGTTGGACTTGTTAGGATTTATGATGTGCACACGTAACAAAATAGACATTTGAAAATTTTAAAACATGTAAACAAAACACCATAAACCCATTTAGGATTCATTTAATATGCATTATGTTACAAACATGCCATTAACAAACGATCATCGAATTTTCAAGAACAATACCAATGTATGATGGCTCTTCTGTCTTCTCAGATTGTTGAAATACACCAATTTTCACTCTCAATCCAAGGGTGGGACCACACATTGGTATCCACATGAAACAAGGATAATTGGAGGTTTGATCATGTACGAACAGTCTGTTAGAGCATGATTGCACATGTAGGGATTATTCAAGCGGGGGCGTGACTTATGCATATGGAACAAAAGTCATGAAATTTTGCAATCATGTCTCTTCATATAGAGATCATGCATGACCGTTCACCATGATGCATGGCCATGCACTCAATGTTTATCTTATCTCGTACAACTCATGATTATCCAAATTTCAAGATGGATAAGATCCAAAGATAATTATCCATGCTTCTAATTCAGTTCAAATGAAGTTGAGGGTCTCTAACTCAAAACCCGAGCTAATACAATGCGAATACGATTTGATAACACAAATTGTCATATACAAAAAGAAATTAGTCATTCCAAAGAAGAAAAAGTCATTCCACTGATCATTATAAGCATGCTAATTTGTTGAAAGTAGAACGAGAAGGGTAACAAACTCATTCCATGCAAAACAATCAAGGTTGAAATGTGGAACGGGCATTCCATCAATGGACAACCCGTTTTGTTAGGACAGACTAAAGAATTTAATTTCGGGATTATTGTATTTTGAGTTATATTGTATAAGGAAAACTCATGTGATTGTTTTTGAGTAATGCTATGTATATTCATTTTGAGTACACAAATGGGTATATATTTATTTGTGTCATTACATAATTGAGTGTTACTTTATCCTTAATTTAAAATCATCTAATTACACGATAACACATATAAATGTGTATCTATTTGTGTATAAAAAATGAGTATATATAGTTTTATTGTTTATTTTTTGCCAAGTTCAATAAAAGGAAGAATCTTTATAGACCTAGGCATATTGCCAAATCATGTAAAATTTGTATGTGGTGAGTTTGATTACTTTTGTCTTGATTTTCTCTTAAGTTAATTGTACAACCTAATTCTATTTTTGACAGTTTAAATCACAACAAATTCTCCGTAGGACAGCAACCATATCCGAGTTTATATAGTAAGGAATCAAGAAAAAACTTGAAGACATTACATAACCCAGATTAATATATCTGCTTAATACACTGAAAGTGTGTGCTGGAACTAGAATGTCAAAGAAAGGGTTAATTGAAAGTGAGAAATCTCGCACTTTCTCTCTCTATTTGCCTCCTCTCTTGTTCATTAAACTCTACTATGCTATCTTGTTTTAAGTTTACCGGATCACATAGCCACAAGAATTAAGCACATGAACATAAAATTAACTCGTGACGAAATCGGAATGTTTATTACTCAGTTTTTGTATATATCAAGTGACTCAATGGCAACATCTTGTGAGTACTTTCCTCCATTGCTTTTGCCAAAAGGGCAATATACTCCAACCTTTACACCTGGATGCAGAGTTCAAAGATGTAGATGACAAAGACTTACCAACTACCATGGCCACCAAATATGCTGACATGACGGGAGATTCCTCAAAATAAACAGTCTTCAAATTCCCATTGAGCTTTCATCGATAGAAGGCATATTAGACAGCCATCAAGTCTAATGGTGCATCCAGTGTTATCTTGAAGGCTGTCTTTAACAATGTTTTAGCAATTCTAGAGGGTAAGGATCAATCCTCAGTTTTCAAGCTAACTTAGAAAATTCATGTAGGAGTTAATATCATCGACCTCCTATGTTTTTGTGAAAAAAATAAGGCAAAGTTTGGAGGTTTCCTCAATTTTATTTCCTATAAATATCAAGAAAGACCCATCAATACCCCCAGGTATAGAAAAATATGAGCAATCATTATAGCTACTGGACAATTACCATTATGGAAAAAGCAAAAAAGCAATCTTGATTCTTGAACCCTTTCATGAAAGCAACATCCACTTAGCTTTGGGTTAATCATGTTTTTTTAACCCTCCTATCCTAGACAAGAATAGTTCAAGATATTCCTTGTATTTTTCTCTGTTATGGAAATCAAAGAAAATTATCATGGAAACTTTTTCCTGGTGAAACAAATAAATGGAAAAAGAACCCTCCCCCTCCAAACAACCATTAAGATTTCCAGGAAACTTGATCCCCAACAGTGTTCCGACACTAAGATCTTCATCGAAGAGAAACATAATTATTTCATCACTGTTGTCCAGAACAACTTCACCAGGACTATATTTCTGTGAAATGAGAACCTAGAAGTAATTCAAAATCAGAATAAAAGCCTACTCAGATAAGACTATTGATAACCTACAGGTGTTATTACATTTGCTCCACTCAATTTATCAAAATCTTAAGCCACCAATACCAAGTACATTTGTTTCATTCAAATTATCGAAAACTTAGTCTACCAACACCACAGTCCTCTTGAGGGTGGTTTTTTTTTTCTTTTTGTCTTATAACAGAAGCTCCTCTGTTGGTACATAAGATCCAACACAAAAGAAAAAAAATAATCTCCCCACATAGTTAGCTCAATATCTCATAGGTCTATATACATATATTTTCACTGTTGCAAGCTGCAGTTTCTCTCTGGCATGGACAACCATAATAAGGCTGAAAAAGATGAAAGACTGAATAAAGGGTCAAATAAGGAATTCTACATAGTTCCTCCCCCGCAATTTCTTCAAGGAGCACAACTTAATAATAATTTCAGCAGCAAAGTCCTGATGAATTGCACATCAAAACTTATTTCATAATTGAAATAAAATTTCACAGCTAAGATAATGGCCCATTTAAAATGAAAAATAACTTCTACTAACCAGCAAACAAATATACATTCAACATGTACAATTACCCAGAAAGAAAGTGAAACAATAGAACAAATTCTTCAGCAACAAAAATGAGATGGAAATTATTGATGAGCAAGTTGATTCTCCAGCTGACCAATAAGTATTTTGATAAAGAGATGCTGTAGGAAAAAAACATAAAATGCTTTGCTTTGACATACAGCAAAAATTCCATCTCAACCCTAATGATAATAGCTTGACCAAATCTGGAAATCAATGCTGCCTTACAAATGGCTTGTCTAACAAACACAACATAATGAGACAATTCCAACAACTAGAAACATGACTCCAAGAGTGGATAAGAGTACATAAGCAACAGTTACATTGCTCGTTGCCTTAATACTTAGGCACTTTGCTCAACAAGTACTTCTGTAAAACATCCATAACTGACCCGAAATCAGCCTTCACACTCACTGGAGGATTGGCCAACCGGCAGGCCATGTCCTTGATATCCTTTGAGTGATAATCAGTCTTACTCTGAGTAAACTTCAAACCATGAGCTGTGCTCACCACTACCGTCCGATCAGTCTTCCCAATAATCCCACTATTCCTAAGCTTATTCAGTGCTGTCAAAGCCACCCCAGTATGAGGACAAATAAACATGCCAGTGGAATCTGCCTGAGCCATAGCATCCATTAATTCCTCCTCAGTAGCCTCCTCAACAATCCCATCACAATTTTGCAATGCATAAACAGCTCTATCAATTGAAACCGGATCACCAATCTGAATAGCAGATGCAAAAGTAGTATTTGCCCTAACAGGTTTAAAATCCTTCCACCCTGACTTATAATACAAATAAAGTGGATTAGCATTTGCAGCTTGTGCACAAACAAGCCTAGGAATCCTATCAACAAGCCCCAACTCTTTACACATATTAAACCCTTTGTAAAATGCATAAATGTTCCCCAAATTACCTCCAGGAACTATCACCCAGTCAGGTACTTCCCAATCAAACTGCTGCAAAATCTCAATTGCCGCAGTCTTTTGTCCCTCTAACCTCAAACTATTCAAACTATTAGCCAAATAAATAGGCAACTCAGATGTTACCTCCCTTATCAACTGCATACACCCATCAAAATCAGTGTCAAGACTCAACACAAAAGCACCATTAGCAATAGGCTGCACCAACTGAGCAATCGAAATCTTATTAGCTGGCAAAAACACAATAGAAGGAATACCTGCAGCCGCACAATAAGCAGACAACGCTGCTGAAGTGTCCCCAGTCGAAGCACAACCAACTCCCACCACCGGTTTGTTCATCTTCTTCAACCGATTCACCTGACTCACCAAAACTGTCATGCCCAGATCCTTAAAACTTCCCGTATGACTTATCCCACAATGTTTCACCCACAAATCATTCATCTTCAAGTATTCTTTACCATACCTCTCAGCCCAGAAAAGATTCGAGTTCCCTTCAAAAGCACTCACTATATCATCGCTATCAATCTCAGGCAACACCCATTCTTTCTTCGACCAAACTCCGGACCCATAAGGCCAAGTAGTTTTCCCAACTCTCGAGTCAAAAAGATTCCTCCAATACTTCCCATCGTATTGTTTCAAAGCCTGCATGTCATGCTGAACGTCCAAAAGGCCGCCGGATTGAGACCGGTAGATGATCTCGTCCAGCGAGTATGATTCGTCACACGACGGAGGCGCGTTGAAAGGAACGTACTCTGCGGAAAAATGGTGGGTGTGGATCACATTGTGGAGGCGGGCCTCGTCCCGGATGGTGTTGGAGTTTCTGGAAGGAGAAGAAGAGGCGGAGGCTGAGGCTTTGATGGTGGTGGCGGTGAAGAAGGTGGGCTTCTGGGGTGAGTTTTTGGAGGTGAAAGAGAGACCAGAGGGTTGAACGAAAGCAGAAGAAAGTGTGGCAGCCATGACTGGGGAGACAGCGAGTGGCTGGCTGGTTAGGTTTGAGAGAGAATAAAAGGGAGGCCTATAATGGGAGTTTGGAACTGATACAGGGATGTGTGTGTAATATGAAAAACTAGTAGGGACTTTTGGGCGTTGTTCAATGAGATTGAGTTATTTCAATATATGCAAAACCGGACTAGACTGGACGGTTTATCCGGTTCAATCAAAAATCGATGTACAGTATAGTGAAATTCTCGTAAACATATGAATTGGTTTGAGATTCAATCAAATCTGATAAAAAATCGGATTAATCAATCAATACCAACCTTGACCATTGATTAAAGTGTTATATTTCTATTGAATTTTAATCCCTTTTTTTTTAATTTTATAATTTTTTATTTTAATGAATTAAAATTAATATTTTAAATAAGTAAATATACTTTATTATTATTAATAATTATATAAAATATTTCTAATGAACTTCATATAATTTAAGTTTAAGTTTAAAAATTATGTTAAATGTTAAAAAAATCATAATAATTTGATTATAATAAAAAATCTATTATTTCTGATGTAATTAAATTTGATTATTTGGATCTATACAAAAGTTGTATTTGTTATAAACTAATGTAATTTATAGAATTAATAGAAGAAAAGCTTCTGGAATTATAACAAGAAGCAAAAGTAAGAAGAAAAAGAGAGGAAGAGAGCAAAGCAATTATTATTTCCGGATGAAGAGAAGAGAAAATTGTGCTCATTACATGAAGAGAGGTGGGGGGGTATTTATAGGCAATTTGCCTCCCCTCCAGCCAATAAAAATAACTTTCTTCCAAGTTAAGTTTCTAAAGCCATAAATGCATTCCCATCTCTTTTAGCCAAAGTCAAAAATGTTGGGTGGAAAAATCCACCATCTGCAACACTCCCCCTTGGATTTTCACCACTTACAGATAATTATATTAACTTTGCTAAGAAAAAATCCAGTGGGATAAAAACCAAAGCAAAGGAACATAATTATAAAATGTCCTGTAAGTTGGCGTTGGACGTGCTTAAACTGCCTCATTAAAAACCTTACTAGGAAAACCCAGTGGGACAAAACCTAGTGAAGGAAAAAAGAGTACAGTGCACCTTTTGTCCAATATTGGATAAACTTCAAAATTTTGCCTGATGAACGCTCCCCCTGATGAACGCTCCCCCTCTTTGTAGTAGGATTAACTTGGTTGCTTGTTGAGCCGCCGCATACCGATGTTATACACTAACTTCTCAAATGTTGATGTCGGTAGTGTCTTAGTGAACAAATCTGCAAGATTCTCACTGGATCTGATTTGTTTGACATCAATCTTTTTACTCTGCTGGAGCTCATGAGTGTAAAAGAACTTCGGTGAGATATGTTTGGTTCTGTCTCCTTTGATGTACCCACCTCTAATTTGGGCTATACATGCTGCATTGTCTTCATATAATATGGAAGGAGTGTCTATTGTAGAAGGAAGACTGCATGCATTCTGAATATGATGGATGACAGACCGTAACCATATACATTCTCGGCTGGCTTCATGGAGAGCTAAAATTTCTGAATGATTTGAAGAAGTTGCAACCAAGGTCTGCTTGGTGGAACGCCATGATATAACTGTGTCATTATAAGTGAAAACATATCCTGTTTGTGAACGGGCCTTATGGGGGTCAGAAAGATAACCAGCATCTGCATATCCAACTAAACTAGGATTTTTAGGGGATTTGACAGAATATAATAATCCCAAATCTCTAGTTCCACAAAGATAACGGAGTATATGTTTGATTCCGTTCCAATGGCGACGGGTTGGTGCAGAGCTAAATCGAGCCAATAAATTAACTGCAAAGGATATATCCGGTCTCGTGCATTGGGCCAAATATAATAAGGCTCCAATGGCATTAAGATATGGTACTTCAGGACCAAGTATCTTTTCATCTTCTTCTTTAGGACGAAATGGGTCCTTTTTTGGATCAAGAGACCGAACAACCATTGGGGTGCTCAAAGGATAAGCGTTATCCATATTAAAGCGTTTTAATAATTTTTCAATATACGCTGCTTGATGGATAAGTATTCCATTTGAATTGTGCTCGATCTGCAGGCCGAGACAATGTTTTGTTTTCCCCAAATCCTTCATTTCAAATTCTTTTTTCAGATATTTAGCAGTTTTTGAGAGCTCTTCAGGAGTCCCAATTAAATTCATATCATCAACATAAACTGCCACAATAGCAAATCCCGATTCTGACCTTCTTATAAAGACACATGGGCATATAGGGTCATTCACATAACCCTCATTTTTCAAATATTCACTGAGGCGATTGTACCACATACGTCCGGATTGTTTTAATCTGTACAATGATCGTTGTAATTTAATTGAGTACAAGCCTCTTGAATTGACACTTTTTGCTTCAGGCAATTTGTATCCTTCAGGGAGTTTCATGTAAATTTCAGCGTCTAAATTTCCATACAAATAAGCAGTAACTACGTCCATTAGACGCATATCCAGTCTTTCAGAGACTGTTAAACTGATTAAATATCTGAATGTAATTATATCCATCACAGGTGCATATGTTTCATCAAAGTCTATACCGGGCCTTTGGGAAAAGCCTTGGGCTACAAGCCTGGCTTTATATCTAGCAATTTCATTTTTCTCATTTCTTTTTCTCACAAATACCCATTTATATCCAACGGGTTGTACATCTTGAGGTGTTGGAACTACAGGCCCAAACACTTGACGTTTTGCTAGGGAAGTTAATTCTGTTTGAATTGCTTCTTCCCATTTAGGCCAATCATGTCTTTGTTTACATTCAGCCACAGTACGTGGTTCAAAATCATCATCATTCAGAATTTCAGTAGCTACTGCAAATGAGAATATATCATCAACTATAATTGTTTCACGATTCCACGTTTCTTGTGTATGAACATAATTTAAAGATATTTCAATATTCTCATTTTCCTGTTCTTCAGGATTTTGTACCACTTCAGGGGTTTGTGTCACTTCAGGGGCTTGTGCCACTTCAGGGGCTTGTGTCTCTTCAGGGACTATAACCTCTTCTGGAGGAATATTTGTTTGATTATTTGCCTTTCTTTTTCGAGGAACAGTGTCCTTCGATCCAACAGGTCTACCACGCTTCTGGCGTGAGGTAGATGGATCAGTTACGGCTCGAATGGACTGTTCAGCAGTCATATTGATTCTTGCTGGTGTATTAGCAGCTGGAACATGTGATCTTGTCACTTTTGCTGTATCAACAAATGCATCAGGCATTTGGTTGGCAATAATTTGTAATCGCACTATCCTTTGCACTTCAGTTTCATTTTGGGATGTGCGAGGATCTAAATGAGACATGGTAGGTACATACCAATTAAGTTCATGCCTAACTTCAGGAGGCATTTTCTTTTCCCCTAAAGATGGGAAAGTTGTCTCATCAAAGTGACAATTTGCAAACCGTGCAGTAAAAAGATCACCTGTTAATGGTTCCAGGTACCTGATAATGGATGGTGAATTATATCCAACATATATTCCCAAACGACGTTGGGGTCCCATTTTTGTGCGTTGAGGGGACGCAATAGGGACATATACAGCACAACCAAAAATTCTCAAATGAGATACATCAGGTTGGTGACCAAGAACCAATTGTAGGGGAGAATATTGATGATAAGAAGAAGGTCGCAAGCGAATTAACGCTGCAGCATGTAATATAGCATGTCCCCACATAGAAGTAGGTAATTCACTTTTTAATAATAAAGTACGTGCAATTATCTGGAGTCGTTTGATAAGAGACTCAGCTAATCCATTCTGTGTGTGGACATGTGGGACTGGATGTTCAACCTCAATCCCCATAGACATGCAATAATCATCAAATGTTTTGGATGTAAATTCACCAGCATTATCTAGCCGTATTGACTTGATCGAATGATCTACGAAATGCGCCTTTAATTTGATAATTTGTGCTAACAGTTTAGCAAATGCAACATTTCGAGTAGGCAATAAACAAACATGAGACCATCGTGCAGATGCATCAATTAAGACCATAAAATAACGGAATGGCCCACTTGGTGGATGAATGGGTCCACATATATCCCCTTGAATCCTTTGCAGGAATGATGGGGATTCACTTCCAATTTTGGAGGGAGATGGTCTTATTACTAATTTGCCTTGAGTACAGGCGGTGCAGAATTGTTCACTAGACAATAAAATTTTATGATTATGTAATGTATGTCCATGTGAATTTTCAACAATCCTACGCATCATTATAGATCCTGGGTGGCCTAAACGATCATGCCAAAGCATAAATGCTTTTGGATCAACGAACTTCTGGTTCGATACTGCGTAGGTCTCAATTGCCTTTATGGTTGTATAATACAATCCAGATGATAAAGCAGGCAATTTTTCTAGTATAAGCCTTCTTCCGGAGGCATTACTAGTTATACAGATGAATTCTGTACCATTTTCACTCATGGTTTCAAGATGATAACCATTTTTTCTTATATCTTTAAAACTTAGTAAATTTCTTCTGGATCTACTTGAATATAATGCATCATTGATGCTTAATTTGGTCTCATTGTTTAACATAATTGTGGCTCTTCCGGAGCCTTCTATCAGATCAATTGATCCTGATATGGTAGTTACTTTAGCTTCAATTAATGCTAAAGATAAGAAAAATTTCTTTTCCTTAAGGATTGTGTGCGTTGTTGCACTGTCCACCAAACATATGTCTCCCACATCAGCTTTTGAAGTCAACGGTTCAATTTTGGAGTCCATTTCCTTTCATTTAAAAATTACGTTAGTTATAACGTACAAAATATTGAAAGGAAGAGAACATGACAATAAAATACAAAATAATATGCATGACTCCAAAATAAATATATATGATGGATTAAAAATTTTGGGCATTTTATACTCATAATAACTACTTCTGGTAGTTGCGTTCACTTCAGGGAACGATGTATAACGAGAAAATATTAATTCAGAATTTCTTTTCTGATATTGCTACTACAGGAGCAAAAATAAAATGTGGAGAATATTTTATCTTCTACATTCAAGAAAAGATTCTGAATATTACAGAATTATACTAAATATAGAGTCATTGTATTCATATTTCAGCTTGTAATCCTTCAGGGATATGATGTCAAAAGATAATAGCCTTGTATTTATCCTTCTGGGATATTTTATTTAGTTAGTTTTTCAAGACTCACAAATTCTAGGTGGAGACTCATGTAAAAAGCCCATTTAATATTATCCATCTAATTTTAGGAACTTCAGGTTCAATTATTGTCATATTTACAAAACTTCTGGTTTTGTATAATATATATGAGTTAATCTTTGAAACTTCAGGTTCAAATATTATCTCATATGTACAAAATAGCTGATTTTATAGGAGAAATATTGAGATTAATTTTGGAAGCTTCAGGTCCATATATTATCCCATATATACAAAACTTCTGGTTTTGTAATTAATATTTACAATATTATAATATATATTCTGATTATGTTTTGGACTTCAAGTCCATAATTTTCACACTTTATGCAAACTTCAGATTGCAAAGGTGATATCATTATTAAAATAAAGACTTTGATGAAACTGGGGACTTCCGGCCCATATTTATGAAACTGGGGACTTCCGGCCCATAAACATGTATTCTCATGATTTTACAAACTTCAAGTTGTAAATCGTAAAACTCGGGACTTCGGGCCCATATATATGATTTTCTCACGATTTTACAAACTTCAGGTTGTAAATCGGATATAAATAAAGATAAAGATTCAAATAAATAAATATGCGAATAAATAAATATTCAAATAAATGAAATACAATAAAAATAAACATTTAAATAATATCAGGACTTTCGGTCCAGATTCTTGGTTTTGTAAGCTTCAGGTTACAAATAATATTTATGACTTCAGGTCACAAATTTATAATTTCGTAAACTTCGGGTTACGAATGATATTTAGGATTTTAGATCCAGATTTATAATAGTCCAGACTTCAGGTCTAGATTCATAATATTGTAAACTTCAGGTTACAAATAATATTCAGGACTTCGGGTCCAGATTTATGATATTCCAGACTTCAGGTCTAGATTCAAGAGTTTCAGAACTTCAGGTCCAGATTTACAATTTTGCAAACTTCGGGTTGCAAATATTGTATGATTATAAATAAACATTAAGCAGAAATATAACAAAAATTAAAAGTTAACTGGGACATCACAACTGGGATATCTGTATTTATAATATTTAAGCAACATAACGGCATAATATAAAGATATAATATACCTGAGCTGATCGTGCTGATAACGTGTTATAAACTAATGTAATTTATAGAATTAATAGAAGAAAAGCTTCTGGAATTATAACAAGAAGCAAAAGTAAGAAGAAAAAGAGAGGAAGAGAGCAAAGCAATTATTATTTCCGGATGAAGAGAAGAGAAAATCGTGCTCATTACATGAAGAGAGGTGGGGGGGGTATTTATAGGCAATTTGCCTCCCCTCCAGCCAATAAAAATAACTTTCTTCCAAGTTAAGTTTCTAAAGCCATAAATGCATTCCCATCTCTTTTAGCCAAAGTCAAAAATGTTGGGTGGAAAAATCCACCATCTGCAACAGTATTCATATTATTACTTAGGTTGACATTGTATAACATTATAAAAAATCATGAGTCATGACTCATGAAAAATAGATTCAATATTGTAGGCAGATAAAATTCACCTAAATTTGAACAATGAAGTAAGATTTTTTTGTAATAATAAATTATAATATTATATTATAATATGTATTAATGTAATAAATAAAAAGGAATTAATTAAAATATCATAATTAAGGGAATTTATACGAGGTTGACTAAGTTTTCGAGGGTTTATAAATATATCCAAAACTTAAATTTAAAAAACAATATACTATACATATTTATTTTGAGTGTATAAATAAATATATATTTATATGTGTTATCATATAATTAAATATTATTTTATTTTTTATTTAAAACCAGTTAATCACATAATGACACACATTAAATATATACATATTTATATTTTTAAAATATGTGTATATAGTTTTATTAAAATTTAAATACCAAACTACCTTTACCGTTTTTATATAAGTCTTAAAGGTAATACCTTATACAAAAAATATCACAACCAACTCCTACAAACTTTGAAAATTGTCATTTTCACACTTCCACTCAAATTTTAATATCGTAATTTTGAATTCAAAGAAGGAAATTTGTTACGTCTAGTCAATTATACAAACAACAACTCAATATTTCATTTATTTAATGATGTGTTTTATTTTTTGGTGTATTGAATTTATTTGATAAGTTTTAAGAGTATTTCAAAATCAAGAATGATAGAAATGTCTGAAATTATATTTTTTTCTAATACAAAAACACTAGGGGTTAGATGTTGTTCTACAATTTGGGGTTTTTTGACATTTTACAATGCAAGAGAAAGTGATATTTTCTAACATTTATGCAGGCTTTTTTTAGAGTATTTTTGTATATATAGTTATGAAATTTCTAGTTATTTTATGAAATATATATAGGAATGAATAATATAGAGGTAAACTTATGTTTTACATGAGTAAATTGATCTTTTCCAACATTCATATCCAATTTTTTAAAAATCCATTTTTACATTTAATTATGAAATTTATGGTTACTTTAGTCACCATATAAATAAATAAATAAATAAATAAATAAATATATATATATATATATATATATATATATATATATATATGAAAGTTCAACGTGGGGTAAATTACGGAAAAGGACAATTTCCCACCCAAGTTTTGTTGAAACGACATGTTCATAACAAATGAAAAACTGAAATACTCACCCAAAATTTACTTTGTTAGGACACACCCACATGTTTTCTATTAGGGTTGAGGGGGAAATTCACAATTTTATCAATAATATTAAAATAATTAAAATTTTATCTCATTTTTTCCCTTTAATTTGGATAACTAACATTTTTCCCTTCAATTAAGTTTTGAAAATTTCATTTTTTTTTCATCTAAAATCTAGCCATTTTCTTCGATGACGATCGACTAACGGTGAAGAAGTCTTAGTCCAGAGGTTGTACACTGGACGACGATTGTCATCTAAGTATGACAACTGTCGTCCAGATCTAGACTATGCTTCGTCGTTTAGATCTCTGAATGACTTTCTGTTGTCCAAAGAATGGATGATGTTTTGTTGTCCAAATTTGGATGACAGTCATCATTTAACCTCTAGCCACGTTGGTCATCGGTGGTCAGAAGGAGGGTGAAGAAAAAATTAGGGATTTAGGGGGGGAGTCACTTTTTAAAGTTCAAGTATGAGGGTTAAATATTAATTTTTAAACTTTAAGGGGGAAAATGAGATAAAATTATATATTTTTAATAATATTGTTAAATGATGATTTTACCTTTGTATTTAAAGAGAAAAGTTAATGGCAATTTAAAAGTGGGTGAGTGTTTGAGTTTTTTTATCTATCATGAATATATTTTTGAGATTGAGCTAAAAATTTGGGTGGGATAGTCCTTTTGCCTGGGTAAATTAATATTCTACCATGCGGAGATAAATTGATATTTTACTATGTAGGGGTAAATTGATATCTTCCTAGAAGACATATATTTTACTTAGTTAGGTCCATGATTGACAAAAGAGTTATGTTAATCAGAGATGTAGAGATTTGAAGTTCAGTGTGGGTGACAGAGTATTCCCCAGAGTTACCCCTTTATAAGCATGTTATGCGGTTTGGGAAAAATGATAAATTGGCTCCCAAGTACATTAGCCCTTTTGAGACAGTGAAGAGGGTTGGTAAGGTAGCATATAGGTTTACGTTACCAGCGAGCATGAATCATATTCATAAATTGTTTTATGTTTCATCATTGCGTAAGTATATTGGCATCTTTCACATGTGTTGAGGACAAAGAAGATTAAGTTGTCAGATGATTTGAATTATGATAATAGACCGATTTAGATTCTAGATAGGAGGATTAAGTAGCTTTGGAACTGGCATATTCCTTTGGTCAAAGTTTTATGGAGGAATCAGAAGATAAAAGAGGCTACGTAGGAGGTTAAGCAAAATATGAAAGACAAATATTTCAAGCTATTTCCAATGAATTCTAGGACGAAATTCTAATAAGGGCAAAGGAATTGGAACACCAACAAATATGTCTCAAGGCTAAATTAGTCAATTTGTATGTAATTATATGCTTGAATATGTTATGGTTGGATTAAGATGAAAATGAGTTATGTATTAAGAATTAAGGAGGAAGAGCTATTGTGCATGGGTTAAGTGTGCTTGTGTAATGCTTGCCATGTCAGCCAAAGTAGATAAATGCTACATTAGAAATTTTAAAGTTCTTGTGCATGATGTAATTGAAAATTTTAGTTTAAAAAGGCACGTTGTTGAGAAGAAGAATTTTTATGCCTTAACTTTAATGTATGCTTATTCAACATGAGAGAGAGAGAGAGAGAAAAGTGAGGGTTTTACTTGGTTTTGCATAATAAGAAGTGAACAGTGAACTAAGAAGATTTTAGCTAGTGTTGGAATGCAAGGGAAAAGATGGTGAAAGTATTGATTGAAATCAAACCATTTAGCAAGCGAAGAACTTGTAAGTAGGATGAAATCAAAGAATTGATTGAAATCAAACCACAATTCAAAGATACATGTGTTAAATTATGAAGATAATTAATAGTTTCGATGCTGACAAAAAGGATTTATTTACATGTTATGTGATTGTGTGCAATTGATCTTTGAAAAAGGAACGCTAATGGTATGTGAATGAGTTCATTAGAATGGTTATTGCAATTGATCTACTACCATGCATGCTTGATGAGAAAGGTACGATAAAAGACAAACGAAGAAGTAGATCATGCATAGTTAAAAGATGAGGCACGCTCATGCATGCGATCATGCACGCTTGTGAGAGATTAGTCGAGCATAAGAGATGCCTATGCGTAATGATAAAAGAAAGGAAAGTTAAAGGAAGCAAGTAAGATGTTTATAGGTCATCCCAAATGATAATACAACCTTTTCGGGTATGTAATAGTGCCCAAGGTGTCCAAGAGATGAGATAATGTTATGGCACGAGAGATGAGTGTACTCCCTACACCACCTGCAGTAAAACATGTTTGTAGTAAGAAACTATACCTGTAATAGGTTACCTTGCTTATAGAAGAGTCCAATTATAGTTTTGATACTCTATAGTGTTGCAGGTGACTGAACTGTACAATGATTGTTCATATGACTAAAGTGTCAAATCCCTATATTGGTTTAGCCCGATCAACCTATTATGCAACTATAGTCACAATTATCATAATGTTTTCATCAATAGATGATGTGGTCACACTAGTTTGAGATCCGAAGTGATTACTTAGTGATAAAGTTGGACATAATTAGTCTTAAAAGATATGTTATGTAGCATAAAGGTTTCCAAGTTTACAGATAAGAGATAATGCCATTTTTTACTATTGTATATAGATGACTAGTAGTTAGAAAAAACATCTTTTTATATAATGTGCCAACTCAACCTTTTTTTTTCTATTTTTTTTCTTTTCACCCAATAAATATGGGTTGTAACACTTTTCTTTAGATACATACCTTTACTTGAAATAAGTATCCAAAAAAACATGCTAACTTGAGACTTCTTTACTTAAATTCACATCAGAGATAAAAAATATGCATAATAAATAATTTTCTCCCATAATCCCAATAGTGTAATAAATCATATTAAACATAATATCAATCTTAGTGTTTAAAATCCAAAATCATAAAATAGAATGCATGAATACCACAAATAAACTCAATTACACAGATACAACCAATCATGAAAAATGACTAAAATGCCCTTGCCTCATGCGTTACCTTAATCTGACTCATTGGATCCTTGCCACTACCTTGTTGCTCCATAATCCTATCTGCAAAACCACAAAAGAATACAATGAGTGAAACATATTCATTAAATAAGTGACCTCATGACACCTATTAAAGTATACATATCACAATTAATCACAATCTCATATGTCATTTACTTCATCTCCTTAAGCAACCTTGATACCCATTCGAATCATCTCGACACTTAGCATCCAATCCTCAATGACAGTGTCACCTTGGATGACTAATGTCAAATAATGTATGTTGACATCTCGAACATCGAGTGAAAACATGAGACATCTCAAATGTCAATTATAAAGTGTACCCAATATATTTGTCAACCGAGATTCGAGCTATACACACCATATCACAAAAAAAGTAAGACCTTGGATATTTCCCAAAATCACATAAATGTCTCAAATGTTATGACACCCAACGTTGATGCATGCATGAGCATCCTAGATGTTTAGGTGCCCAATGTTGGTGCATGATCATCCAAGGGTATGAAGGTCACATAGACTAGTTTTGTTGTTTTTATGACCACACTACACATAACTTGATGGCATAATCACACTATACATAGCTTGGTGATACGTAACAATACACACAATTGGGTGACACGAATTAACATAATACATTGTTCCTAGTTTTCAATTCGAAATCGCTTCGATTAAGGTTTGTATCACTGTCTATAGTCAAAAACACCAAAATTACTGTTTGTGCCATATTTTACATATTGCCTTCATTAGGGCTTTATTTTCCATATCTGCCTTCGTTAGAACCTCATGGTTTATTTTTTCATAATTTTTTTTTTAGAGGTAAAACAATCATTTCTATATTGGTCCATGAGTTTAGAAATTTCATATTATCATTACAATCCCCTTACGCCCTTATCTTTTGTCCTCCACACATGAGGGTGTACTTACCCCTGATACATGGCTATGCATTAATCAAACATGGGTATGCAAATCTGGGTAGGACATATGATCATGTGTCTCATATCACACTGACATGTATCCATTCTCAATTCAACACATTTGTGGCTCCAACCTAAAACATAAGGGCATGTATTATAGAATTTCCAGAATTTTATCTTCATTTTCTTCACCGTTTTTCAATTACACATCATCACTACTAAGTGCAAAATGATACCAAAATGGTCCTAACCCCATCCTAAATCAACCATAATGTCTCATACGCCATAAATCATCCAATCATAATCTTCTTTAACCATACTTTCTCACATTTCGTTTACAATCTATTTTCATAAAGAACTCATGTCAAAGTCATTACATAACTAGGATAACAATGAATGTAATCAATCACATACCTTCAAGTAGGGATAACCATGGTAACATCTAATAATATTAATCCAACCAATATATTATATATTCATCACACATTCAAGGTTTTCATATCAACCAATCAACGCTAATTTTGCATTCAATACATATAATGTATATAATCAAATATTTAAACATATAAATGGATTACAATCACACTAAATCCTCACCATACATACTTGCGTAATGGTTTATAATTTCACAGTGATTAAATCATTCGTAGGAAAAGAGGATTTGCTTATTTACCTTTTCTCCGACGACATGCAAATCTTCTCATGGCAATGATTGATCTCTAACAATCTATTCGCGACCTTTAGCTTCAAAGACTCCTAAATCTCTCAATTCTTTGTGAAAAATGGTGACTATCAACCAAATACGTCTAAAACCTTTTATTTTTCACTACAAATAATGATGCACAGGCATGTATGTTGTTACCCAAAAATGATAGTTTCCGAAATTATTACAAAATTGCTCTTTATCCAAAATTCAAATGCATTGACCATTTAAGGTCATGTATACCAACACACACAAACTTGTATGTCAACTATACTTAGCCAATTTTCACCCATCTTTTAAAAAAAGACTATTTTGCCCTTGTCACCACACACATGTGCGTGTGACCTTCCCACACGGTCGTATAAGCCCAATTTCACATACACTTAATTTATTAAGCACAATCAAAGATAAGCAAAACCAAAAAACCAACATAACCTATGATGAATTTATAGGTATTACATGGGTAATATTATGGCCATAACTGCGTCCATAATTAGCCATTGCTTTTTTGGCAATGTCTTTCTCTTTTCTTCTTTAAGCTTCTGTTTTTGCTTCAAAAAGGCTCAAACTTCTTTGTAACATCTAAAAACATGATTCAAAGTGCAAAATAAAATCAAGTCATCAAAAAGAAATAAAACTTAAAAAAAAAAATTGAACAAAATAAACCAAAATTCACCTAAAAGCATACTATTATAGACTGTACTTGTGTGCATTTCATACACACATTATATGTAGAGTTAAATACCAAACAAGAAGTTTATGATAATGAGATGGTGAAAGTGCACGATATTCTTATATTAGAAACTACAGAGAATCAGGTATGTGGAAACAAAGAAAAGGTTCTAAATTGGGGCTTGTTTGATTGTGATCAAGAAATGAATGATATTCTTATTTAGAAACATGTGTTTGAAAAGAAGATCAATATTAATTATGGTATTAAAGGTACTCGTAATTTCTAGCAAACAAATTCTATTCATGTTAATATACCTTAAAGGTCAAGAATGCTCTTGGTCGTGCATAAAATTAGCTACCTAATTTCCCTAACTAGTTTTTGACATCTAATGCCCAACAAATGGCTACAAATTCGACAAATAATGTTTTAGAGTGAATGATATTTTCTTCCAACAAAAATTGTTTGTTAGATGTATTCAGATGACATGCTTTGGAGAATAAATATTAATATAAAGTTTATAAGTTCATGAAACCTAGATGGGAGATAAAATGTCTTCGTGAGCAACATAACTGATGTGCACAAGTGATAAGTTTGGAAGGTCGCTCAAACCTGTTGCTCAACATAGATGGCTTAAACCTATTGCTCAAGTGTATGTTTATAATCAAAAGCTTCATATAAAATTGCTAGTAATAATTTTTTTATACAATCGTGTAACATCCCACCTCAATGTTCATATCTTTTAAAGGAAATATTATTTGAAATTAAGAGAAAAATTAAATTAGATGGATTATTTATTCAAAATTCATAAATAAATTTAATTCATCAATAATTCATGCAGAAACCAAATAAATCAAACCAAGTGTTAATTGAACCCAACAATAAAACAACACAAATCCAAGTAAAAAAAATTAGGATTAACAAATAAATAATGTGTTCCAACTTCACATGTCAAACTTGAAATAATTTATTAACTAGCATAAAGAGATTCTAACTTCTTATGCTGCCACCATTAATCAGTTGCCTTGTAGTCCACCACATGCTCATTCCAGACCTATAAGACCGAATATAAAATGAGTGAGTGATAAATCACTTAGTAAGTAAAAATCTTCATCCTACAGTATTATTTAGTCTTTCTAAATTTTCATTTATATCGTATCTAGTCTTTCAAAATTCTTATGTTCTAAAAAAAAATATTCTCATTTCATTTCTCAATGTTGATCGGTTTAGGCTATATCAGAGATTTGAGACCTTGGCCATTACAGTCCTTGATACGTGTGAATCAATCTCTTTCATAACACCTTCCTAAGATGTCCCTTTTCAAGGTGCATACTATGGACTATATGTTCTCTCAATGTCACGGGTACTCCCTTAATACAACTTTCTATCTCGAATCATTGTATGACATAAGTGATTAATCATATTCTTACGAAAATCTGATTTGCTAATCATCCTATCCTTTAAAGTAAGAATTCTTAACTAAGACTTAGTTAATAAAATCGAATAGATGTATAATCATACATCTTTCTATGCATAAATGTGCATAAATAATTTTCTTGCATAAATATCGTATCATATAGTACGTAATCATAAATTCATACAAGGTAGAGTCACAAAATAATGCAGGCATTCATAATACTGTTTATAATGTCATTTTTAGGTACTAACAACGTATTTTAATATAAGATATATGAATCATTTCATTCGAATAAACGATTATATAAAATTTTTAGATAATTAAGTAACCTTTCAGATTATTAATTCATTGTAGCTAAAATTCGACAGAACCATGGCTTTTCTTCAGAAACATACACACAACCTGCCCGTCACGAACTCAGCATGTTGTGTGGCCTGGCAACATAAAGCGAACGCATATTTCTACAGAAAATCCTTCTACAATCACCATTGTCTTCCACCAAACATCACAACATTTTATTTTGTTTTTTCTTTCCCTACTTTCACATCACAACAACTCTTCCAACAAGCCTTAATTCCTAAACCAAGCACTAATTCCCATGAAACACTACTCATAACACAAAAACATTGCAAAACTCCCATCACAATATCTTACAAACCATCACAATAGAATATTTATATTGTGTAACCCAACCACAACATGTTCCAACAAAAGCTTCCATCTTTTATATGACTTTTACTATAATTCCAATGTAAAAACAAAACCTGTATCGATTAAATAATCATCTCTCAAACAATCGTTTATATTTAATATCAACCAAATAATTAATTTTTATTAATATACAATCAATTCTCAAAATCATATTACAATAACTGTCATCGGAAGGACAGATTCTACTTACCTTTCCTCTAGCAAGATGATTTGGTGTAGACTTAGTTCCTCAAGAATTCTTCAAAATTTACTCTCTGCTCTATGATGTATTTTCTCTTTCTAAACTAACAAAATAAAAATCCCCAAATTATCTCCTTCTCTCTGTATTTTCTTTAGGCTTAAGTGAAGAAAACTACCAGCATTCCCTTGATTACTTAGAATGTGATTTAGAGCTGCTCTTAATATTTATCCAAAATTTTTTTAAACACTAAAATCTATCAACTAATTTATTAAATAAAATTTGAAAATACCGAAAATATCCCTCAAACATACCTAAGGTGTCACAAATCGGGGACCAAAAAGCCAAAGACATGAATTTTCCTATACATAGCCGATAAATTATTTACAACTTTAAAATGTTAGATTGTGTCTTCTTTGATCGGCTACACCTGGATGCCATAAAGAAAAAAAAATGATGGCTTAGCACTCTTTACAAGTTCTTCAATATTCTGAACTTGAGCTTGAGTCTATTAGTCAAAATGAAACGACTCCATTAGGTCCCTCCTTTGGTAGCCATGACTAGATAAGATTAATGATTTCTCAAATGACCCAACTTCTACAAGGGAAAATGGTGAAGAGTCGTTGCTAATGGTGACTTGGTTTAAAGCTTGAATGAGCTTTGAGGGCAAATTTGTTGTTATGCTTCAAATTTTCCATTTAACTATGTTGTTGTTTGAGTTGTTTTAATAGTTGGGTTATGAAAATTATGAGTACTTGCCGGTCCATGCATATTTGTATAAGGCACGATATGATTACATATTTTATCACCCATATAGAATTAGGGCTTTTTAGTTTCATACTTAGTTTAGTACTTAGTTTATTATGCCCATAATGACTTGGTTCATCTACACTTGGCTCGTCTATTTTGTCAGACTTACACAAATGTTATAAAGCCTTATGAGATATAATCTTATATTAAATATATTATTATTAATAGGTCAAATTGATGTAATCTATATCAAATTTTAAGTTTAATAGACAACAAACTTCACTAGGGCTACAATTGAGCCAAATCGAGATGAGAATTAGTAGACTTGAGCCTAATTCGATAGAGTAGATTTAAGGCTCAAGCTAGAGTTTGAACTCAACGAGCTTGAGAGTTGCAAACTCAAACTTGAGCTCGACTAAAGAAATTACAACAAAACTTTATATCTTATATATTTATCATTAACATTTTATATCTAAAGTTTAATATTGGATTGTATGTGTGAGTTTTAAATGTTGATGGGGCAAATAAAACTTGCCATGCAAAGATATGAGTGTTTGATAGTAAATGTAAATATAAGTATAATATTTCAAATTTTAATAAGTTTAGTAATATTATACAACTCGTCTAGGTTCACGAGTTCACCTCATCGAGTAATAACTTATTTAAACTTGGCTCAAATATATGTTCAAGCTGTTTGAGTTTAAGTTTGAAAACAATAACCAGATTGAACCATATAATGCTATAAATATGGTTTTGCAAGTGTACTTAATATTACTTGCCAATATCATACCCATAATTCATATATATATATATATATATATATATATATATATATATATATATATATATATATATATATATATATATATATATATATATTGTTTTTAGTATTTTCTTTTCTATTTATGAATCCACTTACTAATATTCTCTATAAAAGGTAATATAGTAATTTGAATTTATTATAAAATCAGATAGGCACACAAAATATGTTAGAAATGGCAACTTGGTTTTGGCTGATAAATAAAGGTCAATAGACTTATTCCCACTCAAGATTTAGTGTATTTGAAACTTTTATCCAGAAAGTTTCAAAAATTTAAATATCCACATATAAGTTATTAAAGCTAATAAAATCTATTAATTTTAAGAGTAAAATTGTTATTTAATCAATAATATTAAAAATATAAGATTTTAATTATTTTTCCTTTGGTTGAAAAACTAATAATTTCTCTCAAAATTAAGTTTTCAAAAGATACATGTTTTCTTTAGGGTTTCAAATTTTTCGATGAATGGTGGCCACTCTCTCCCTCCTAATAATGTGTCTCTCTTTCCAATGCTTTCTCTCTTTGTGATGCTTTCTCTCTTTTCGATGCTCTCTTCCCATAAACGAAACATTCATCTAGACAATAAAACCTTCATTTGGACGATAGAGGCATCATTTAGATGAATTATCTTTGTCCATATGACAATGATGTCTTTTGCGTTTAGACGAATGATTCGTCTATATTCAATGAATCTTTTGTCATTTGTTGAGAGAGAACATTAGAGGGAAAGAAAATATTGAAAAAGAAAGATACATTGTCAAGAGGGAGAGAGCGATTGTCATTGTTGAAAAATTGTCAAAGAAACATAAAACTCTAAGGAAAAAATACAACTTTTCAAAACTTAATTCTGAGAAAAATTGTTAGTTTTCTAAATCAATGAGAAAAAATGATACAAAATTTTATATTTTTTAATATCACTAATTAAATAACAATTTTATTTACAGAACTTATGAATTTTGTTAACTTTAATAGTTTATGAGTGAGTATTGAAATTTTTAAAATTTAACGGGTAACTTAAAAATATACTAAACTTTGGGTGGGAATGAGTCTTTTAATCAATAAATAAATAGTATTATTTAATTTTAAATATTATTTTTTGCAAAACCAGCAAAGATGGGCGGATTTCTCTGCTTGTCTTGTCGTATAAGGATGTAATTATTAAACTTCCATAATTGACCTCCGTATTATGTATAATTACATATATGCCCTGCAAGATTCCCTATTTAAATATCAACATTAAAATAATAAAAATAATACATAATTATACTAAATTACTAACTAAATGCATGTGAATATCCAATAATTATATCGGTTATATCTTATTTTTAAATAAAATTCAATAAAATATAGATAAGGAGTCAAAATCTTGGCATAACACAAGAATTAAGGTCTGAATTTTGGAAAGGTGGGGATATTTTTATAATAAATAAAAAATTAAATAATAAATCAAGGGAAAAAAAGGGGCTGAAAATGATGGTGAAATGGCTTTAGTTAATAAGTAATTGTCTAATTTGGTTTTTTATACCAACCATTTAAATAATTATTTTTGTAAATAAAGATTTACATCCTTTAATAAATTTAAAGTAATTTTTTTATCTCTTAATTTTTAAGAAAAAGATTTTATATGAATTGAACGGATCCTAATTTCCTTTAAGGTTATGTAATTAATATTATTTGTTAAATGATCGATCACATTTAATCAATAATTATGTTTTAAAAATTTTTATTTTAATACCCATTTGAAAGATGATTTTCCTATTATCAATTAAATTAAAAAAATATTTTTCATTTAAAAAAGAAAGAAGGAAGAAAATTGAAGAAGGGTAATTAAGTAATAATAAGTTACATTTAATCCTTCCTTAACTAGTCAATAGTGAGGTTTCTTTCTTGAATAAAAGAAGAGAGGAAGAGAAGAAGAAAAAAATGGGAGGATTTTTGAGTGTTTTTGAGTCATTTTGAATACACAAAAAACAAGGCCTTTGTGTGCCCCACCTTCGCCATCCTCAGCTGACCAGAGAGGCAGAGACTTACAAACAACAAAAGCTCAAACATCTTGGAGAGAGAGAGAGAGAGAGAGAGAGAGAGTTCAAATACATAGAAAACTTAGGATGGAAAGAAAATAAAAAACACATAAATAAAAACACAAAAACAGTTAACAGAGGGGAGGCTGCAAAGGATAAAAAACAATCAGTCTTTGGTGAGAGAGGTGAAGAAAAACTTAAACTTTAGAGAGAGAAGGGGAAACAGAAAAAAAAAACAGGAGTTTTGGGTGAGAGGGAGAGAAGTTGAAGGCTTTCTGGGTTGGATTGGATGAGTTTAACTTGAAAAAGATCATCAAGATCTTCTTTGTTGTTATCGAATGGTAATTCAAAAGCTTAGCTTAAGTTATTGTTTTAAGTTTTCTTTGGTTCTGTTTAAGCTTGCGTTCTTCTTGTTGAAAGCTTTGTTTTCTGTTGTTGTCTATTCCATTTTGCTGGTAGAAACTTCTGGGTTGTTATTTGAATAGCTGTGGCTTTGGTAATTGTTTTATATGGTTTAAAGTTTAGATTTTGAATTGTTTTTCGAGGTTCTTTGGGATTTTAGGAACTGGGTCGGTGTTGTTTTTGTCTTTTGTGTTTTAATTTTGTCGATAGCATGTTGGGTGATATTAAGAGGATTAGAGGAATTTTTGTGGAAACAAGAATTTTGCTTGAAGTTTATAGCTTGGTTTGTTTGCCACTGTTAATTGGCATGTAGTTTGTTTGTGAAGTTATTGACTGGCTGTAATTGGAATTTAAATGAATATTGGGCATGAAAGCTTAGAAATGGAGATATATTCTATATGGCTGTTGTATTTTGAATTGTGGGCATTTTGGGTGGATTGTTAAATTTTTTGAGCAGTGCTTGTATTGCTTTAGTCGAATTTATGGAGGTAATATATGGCTTTGAGGGTTAAGTTAACGGGCAATATTAGAGATTTCTGGAAGGGGCTGGGTGTGCATTTTCTGGTTGGTTATTTTAAAAGCTAGTTTGTGCTAGGAAAGTAAGATAAGTTTGCAAAATGTTATCTCTTTTTATAATTTTCATGGTAAGTATATGTTTTTAAATGCTTGACTTATTCCGTTATGCATACTGCTTGATGGTACAAAACTTGTGTATTTTGACATTCATTTCCCTGCCTTCTTGAGAATTAAACTTTAATCCTCATATCAGCTTTCATGTAATGCCAGTCATTACTATTTGCTCTTTATTTAACAATGCTTTTTGCAGTTTTCTGTTGCTTAAAGCAATGATACTTGTGCAGGCAGCACCAGATAACATAATTGTAGGTTCCCATGTATGGGTTGAAGATCCTGCTTTGGCATGGATTGATGGAGAAGTTACACAGATCAACGGTCAACAGGTTCAGGTTCATTGCAAAAATGGGAAGAAAGTAAGTGCACTGAATTAATTATTAGTTTATGTCTCTTTGTACATAGTATCTAATTCTACTTGTCAGTGAACTGCTGCGGTCATGATTATTGTTTCAAACCATATATCTAATCGCCTACGTGTTAAGAATCTTCCCGTGCTAATGTTATATAATGTGAATCTGAATATGTCTATCAATCCATTATAATACTAGTAAGAATTTGGAAACTTAACATTTAGATGTTTGGGATGATGTGTGTTTGTTGTAAATTGTTCAGAATTGTTGAAATTGTTTCTGTATTGAGGTTGTGGAAGACCTCTCTGAAAGCCTTGTGAGATTATCAAAGTTTTACTCTTCATTAGATATGGTTATGCTCTCAGGCTTTATTCTTTTAACCCTTGTGGATTATGTGTTTTGTGCAGATTGTTACGAATATATCTAAAGTGTTCCCAGAGGACACTGAAGCACCGCCTGCTGGTGTAGATGATATGACAAAACTTTCTTATTTGCATGAACCTGGAGTTCTGCAGAACCTGGCCACTAGATATGAACTTAATGAAATCTATGTGAGTCACTTTGCTTTAGTATGTCTATTTTATGTCATTCCAAGATGCTTAAGTTACTCATGTTAAAGAGCTTTGAAATATTTGTATTATGCTCACAATTATATATTACCTTCTTAGACATACACTGGCAATATCCTGATAGCAGTTAATCCATTTCAAAGATTGCCTCATCTGTATGATACTCACATGATGGAACAATATAAGGGAGTTGCACTGGGGGAGCTAAGTCCGCATGTGTTTGCAATTGGAGATGCTGCATACAGGTGACTTCTGATCTGTCTATGGGATGTTACAAAGTATACACACAAACACATGCATATTTGTATCTTCGTGGTGTTATTACTGATGCGAATAACATAACAAAACAGGGCGATGATTAATGAAGGAAAAAGCAATGCTATTCTTGTAAGTGGAGAAAGTGGAGCAGGTAAAACCGAGACAACAAAAATGCTTATGAGATATCTTGCTCACTTGGGTGGGCGATCTGGCGTTGAAGGAAGAACCGTAGAACAACAAGTTCTAGAGGTTTATTGATTATATGATTACATTATTGCGTTTATAGAAGGCTAAAGTCCCATCTCTGAGTGTATGCATTTCATTTAATGTTTTGAAAATAAAAGCATTAAGTAGATTCCATATTTATTTCCTTTCTTTTGAATATTACAGTCCAACCCAGTTCTTGAAGCATTTGGCAATGCTAAAACTGTGAGGAATAACAATTCAAGGTATGTTATCAGCTTTTCTTTTGCTTTTTGCATTAAAATTCTTTGTAGTCATTAAACTAATCATTATTTTATACCTATGTGAAAATAGTTTTTTCCAAGTGATTTAGTTGAATGCACTTCATTTGTATTGTTGTTTTCAAGGTTCTTACTAATATGTTTTTATGTGTTTTAATGCATTACACTGCAGTCGTTTCGGCAAATTTGTCGAAATCCAGTTTGATAAAAATGGGAGAATATCTGGGGCAGCTATTAGAACTTATCTTCTTGAAAGGTCTCGTGTTTGCCAAATCTCTGATCCAGAGAGAAATTACCATTGCTTTTACCTTCTTTGTGCAGCGCCGCCTGAGGTACTTTTAGCTCATCCACTTACTTTTATCTGTTATACTTTTAATGGCTATTTTATTGAGGCAGATGCAGGTTTTAAAATTTCCTTTAAATATTTGCAGGACATTGCTAAGTATAAATTGGGGAACCCAAAATCTTTTCATTATTTAAATCAGTCGAATTGTTATGAGCTGGATGGTGTAAATGATGCTCACGAGTATCTAGCAACTAGAAGGGCTATGGATATAGTTGGAATCAGTGATCAAGAACAAGTATATCTCTCTTTTATTTTGAGACTCAATATTTTGGTTCAATCCAATTCTGATCTTATACAGTTTTCTGCAGGAGGCAATTTTCAGGGTCGTAGCTGCAATTCTTCATCTTGGTAATATTGATTTTGCCAAGGGAAAGGAGATTGACTCATCAGTCATTAAGGATGAGAAGTCTAGATTCCATCTTAATATGACTGCAGAACTTCTTAGGTATATGCTTTCTACTTGGTCAGAACGTGGAGCTTGATAATTATAGTCATCTTTTACTAATCAAAATCATGTATAGGTGTGATTCTCAGAGTTTAGAAGATGCTCTAATTAAACGTGTAATGGTTACACCAGAAGAAGTTATTACAAAGACTCTTGACCCTGTCAATGCAGTTGCAAGCAGAGATGCTTTAGCTAAGACAATATATTCTCGCTTATTTGACTGGTAGGTTCTTCTTAAACCAAATTCTGTTCCTTTTCCTTTCCAGCTCATGGACTGAAAAGTGTGTTTTCTGTTGTATTTGTTAGATCATAATGTTTGTTTACATTATTGTTTCCAGGATTGTGGAAAAAATTAACATTTCAATTGGACAGGATCCAAATTCAAAGACAATAATTGGAGTTCTTGATATTTATGGTTTTGAAAGTTTTAAGGTCAATAGGTAAGATGATAATTTTACGAACTTTATATACTATTTGAGTTCTATATTTGTTTTCTTTTTTAAGCATAAAATTCTATCTAGTGAGTTGATGTTGGTGAAAATGGGAGAGAATTGCTTCCTTAGCAAAATAAAGAAAAAAGTAGCAATTTAACAAAGGTGGTTCAAGCATGGCTTATTGATTCTTTTTGTTCTTATATTGTTATCTGACAGTTTTGAGCAGTTCTGCATCAATTTCACCAATGAAAAGTTGCAACAACATTTTAATCAGGTTAGCTTTCTGAATCAGTAAAGATAGCTTGTTACTTTTGATACTAATAAATCTGATGTTTGTTTTTTGTAATTGGTTGTCTGCAGCATGTGTTTAAGATGGAGCAGGAAGAATATGGTAGAGAAGAGATAGATTGGAGCTACGTCGAGTTTGTTGATAACCAAGATGTGTTGGATCTGATTGAAAAGGTTTTTAGTTTTTTTCTTCTAATAATTAACTTGGGATTTTCTTTTCTTATTTATTTTTTCTGCTTTCAAGAGCTTGATTGAAGATCAGTTGAATTCGTGTGTTATTGTTACAACCTTGAATTGTTGTTAGCACCCTTAGTTGTCATAAATAAACAACAGGAAGAGGTTTCTATTAAATAATAACCTAGTTACAGCAAAGAATAAAATAAAATAACCTAGACACGACACCTAGATCGGAACGGAGGTGTTCCCCCACTACTCTGCCAATATTATTCAAAAATTAATCCCTCTTCTCCTCTACCAATAATGGCTTGTATAAATAGGTATATCCTTTCCCTTATTTTATTATACAGGATTCTTGAAATCTTTGTTATTAACTACTTATTATGGATTCCTGACATCTAATTTAATTTATTAACTATAATTAGGGGTCTAAGTATACCTTGCCTCTCAACAACTGAATTGTCCTCAAGATAGACGGAACAAAATTGATTGCCCCTTAATTTCACGAACATCTTACCATGTTGCCTCTTCCAGTGGTTGCCCCTTACATTGAATGAGAACCTGAAATTCGTCACTGATGACCTTCTTAAGCAAGAAAACATGAAACAAAGGATGAACACAAGTCCCATTGGGAAGCTGGAGACATATTGTCTTGTAAAAGGTGATGGTGGCTGAATAAAAAGGTACTAAAGCCCTGGAACTCCTGGTTGCTAAGCAAAGGGGTGTACTGGTGGTTTTTTGTTGGAGGAAAGTGTAGGACATGACTTGGTAAAGGTAACAATGTTGATTGTTGTTGATTCCATTGTTCCACATAAGGTACTGAAGCTGGAACAACAGATTGGGCCTGAAAATTTATGTTGGCTTGTTGACCAAGATCTTTTCCAATTGGCAAGATGGCAGTCATTTGGGTCTAGACAAGAGAAGTGGTTGCCACTCTTACAAATGTTTCAGCCAGCATCAGGTAAGTCTTCTCTTGGGTAGTCAACCTAGGACTAGACCTGAACCGGGTTGGCTTGGGTTCGAAAGTTGACTTGGCTCAGTTTGGCTCGGCTCGAATTCGTTTAGTTTGAATTTGAATCGAGTTTAAATAAGGAGGTTTGGCTCGTTTTTTAAACCAAGCCAAACTTGAGCTAGATTGAGCTTGGATCGATTTAGCTTGTGAACTGAGTGGATGATTCAATTTAGTTCGAACTTGGCTTGTGACTTGATTTGAATTATATCAAACAATTATTAAAACAACATTTTTTTACCCATTATAAGATAAAACTATATTGTTTTGTCAATGAGTCACTAATTCAAACTATGAATCTAAGCCACAAATCTAAGTTATGGATTCGAACCAAACTCAAACAAAACTCGAGCTAAATCATTTTCATTTGAGTTAAACTCGAACCACCATTAATTTTGGTTTGACGAACTCAAGCCGAACTCGAACTAAACTCAAACCAATGGGTGTTTAGTTTCAACTCCGTTCGGTTCGTATTCACTCTTAAGTAAACCTCTCATTCATGGCCGCCAACATGTCTCGGATCGACGAGATTTCAAACAGCTTGCTGTCAAGCAACCGAAACTACTCGTTGTGCTCTTCATGCTCTTTCTCCAACAAGGCCTTCAATTTTTTCACCTCATTCTCCGATGATTCCACTTGACTCCTTTTGTGTAGACTGAAAAAAATTGAAACGTTTTTTTTTTTTGTTTAATCACTGATCTGATACAAATTTTTAGGACTCTAAATTGTTGTTAGGACCTTAAGTTGTGATAAACAAATAATGGGAAGAATTTTTCACTCAATGATAACCAAATTACAACAAAGAATAAAATAAAATAAAATAACCTATACGTTGCGCCTAGAATAGGTGCTCTGCCTACTGTAACATAAGGATTCTGTCAATAATATTCAAAAATTAATCCCTCCTCTTCCCTACCAACATTGACGTGTTGAAAATAGGTAAATCCCTTTCGTTATTCAATTTTAAAGCCTAGTCTAAATAAGTAAATTGCTTTTATAAAAGATCCCTAAAATCTTTCGTATTAACTGTTTTATTAAGGATTCCTGAATTCTAATCTAACTCATAAACTATAATTGGGGGTCTAACAGTTACTGTTGTGGTTTCATAATTCTCTAGTCATTCTCATTATCATGAGATCATATGCAATAAACATGCAAATTGATTTTTTGACAGAAACCTGGAGGAATAATTGCGCTCTTAGATGAAGCCTGGTATGTGCCTTTGATTAATCTTGATCACTTAGGTTACTAAGCATCTATTAATTTATCAACTTGCTTAAGTTTTCTGAACTTTGCATTCTGTTATGAATAACTTTCTTTCTTAAGATCACTAAGGTTGTTTCCCTGGTTTTTAATGCAGCATGTTTCCCAAGTCTACGCATGAAACATTTGCTCAGAAGCTGTATCAGACTTTTAAAAGTAATAAACGTTTTATCAAACCAAAGCTCTCCCGCACTGATTTTACCATATCACACTATGCAGGGGAGGTAAAATGTCTCGGCTTTATTATATGAGCCTATTTCTTTTTCTTTCTTCCTTTTTTTTCTGTTGAGTGGGAAAAGTCATAGCACTTCTATTGGTTTTTGAAATATTTCCACTTTTTGCAGGTGGCATATCAAGCCAATCACTTTTTGGACAAAAACAAAGATTATGTTGTAGCTGAGCACCAAGCTTTGTTGACTGCCGCAAAGTGCTCTTTTGTGGCAGGTCTCTTTCCACCGCTTCCAGACACATCAAAGACAACCAAATTCTCTTCCATAGGATCACGCTTCAAGGTAATGTGTGTGCATTGTTTTTCAAATTTCCTTATTTTGGTCATCTGTGATGGTGTTGGAGTAGTCTCTAGTTTCCTAGTGGTTTATGTTGTATCTAAAGCACAAAATGACAAGTTTCTTGGATTTTAGTAGGACAGTGCACTAACAGGTTGTCATATATTCAATCATCTGAAATGCAGTTACAACTTCAATCTTTGATGGAGACCTTGAGTGCAACAGAACCTCACTACATCAGATGTGTGAAGCCAAATAATGTTCTAAAGCCTTCTGTTTTTGAGAATTTCAATGTCATTCAACAATTGCGCTGTGGTGTGAGTATATTGTGTTTAATGGTTGTCCTTCAAGTGTTTTGTGAATAACCTGTCAAAACTTTTATGAGACAGTTGTATTTTTTTTGTTAAAATTTATAGCTCTTTTCATCTTTTAAAGTAAATCAGTTTTCCCTTATACTTTTAGGGCGTTCTTGAGGCAATTAGGATAAGTTGTGCGGGGTATCCTACTAGGCGTACCTTTTACGAGTTCTTGAATCGTTTCGGTTTACTTGCTCCTGAAGTTTTGGAGGGAAAGTAAGTCTCAGTAGTCTCATAATTTCATACAATTTTTAATGATGATAGAAATAAAAAAAATTGTTTGATGCCCATTTTACCTTGTCTTGTATTAATAAGGTTTTCGTGTACCTTTTTCCTTTTGATACAGCTATGATGATAAGGTTGCATGCCAGATGATTCTTGATAAAAAAGGACTCAAAGGATACCAGGTAATCATGCTTTTCCTTTGCTGTTGTCACTATTTTGTAAATTTGCTACTGCTGTATTTATATATTTTGTTGAATAACGAATACTACTTTCATTATTATTTGATTCTAACTCCTTTTATCAAGTTTTTGTATATTTTGTTTTGCTTATTTACCCAAAAAAAAAAAAATCTTTTTCTTTACTTGTCTATCAGTGTGTTATTGATGGTCTTTATGCATGCATGCTTTTTAGATAGGTAAAACAAAGGTTTTCCTGAGAGCTGGTCAGATGGCTGAGTTGGATGCTAGGAGGGCAGAGGTGCTGGGTAATGCAGCCAGAACCATTCAACGGCAATCCCGTACCTATATTGCTCGCAGAGAGTTCATCTCATTGCGTAATGCTGCTATTATGTTGCAATCTTATCTGCGAGGTATTTTCTTTTGGATTCTGTTAAATTTATATGCCTCAAACAATTTTTTGGTTCCGCTTAAACTTATTTTTGCCGGAGATATCATATGTGGAAGTTGCTTTTTGTATTTCTGTGTGAAATCCTTAACCGGAGATTATGTCTTGCATTTTGTAGGTGAAACAGCTCGTAAGCTGTATGAACAGTTGCAACGGGAAGCTGCAGCATTGAAGATCCAGAAGAATTTCCGGCTATACATTGCTAGGACATCCTATTTAACAGTTAGGGCAGCTGCAATAACGTTGCAGACAGGCTTAAGAGCAATGGTTGCACGCAATGAGTTTAGGTTTAGGAAGCAAACTAAAGCTGCTATCATCATCCAGGTATCATCACTGTTCTGTAACTTGACCAGTTGTTTTTCTAGATTTATTATTCTTTTTAAGGGTGTGTAACTGACCTAACAATTTTAGTTAGCCTTTCTGGCTCTCAAAATAAGATTAATATCTTATTTTGATTTTAAAATATAATTAATGAATCTTTGTTTATTATCTACCGTTCATTTACAGGCTCACTGGCGATGCCACCAAGCTTATTCTTATTATAAGAGACTTCAGAGAGCAATTATTGTTTCTCAGTGTGGCTGGAGGTGTAGGGTTGCCAGAAGAGAGCTCAGAATGCTTAAAATGGTTGGATTTAATGCTTGGTGTTGTTTTGAACTTGTCACACTTTTTGATGCTAACTTGTGGTTGTGAATGAGAGAACAAGAACTAATGCTATCATTTCCTTGATGTTTACTTAGGCTGCTAGGGAGACGGGAGCTCTCAAGGAAGCAAAGGATAAGCTTGAAAAGCGTGTGGAGGAACTTACCTGGCGTTTGCAAATTGAAAAGCGATTAAGGGTATTGTGATTCTTCTGACACGTATATTCTCTTGTAGAAACGATTCTCATGGATTAGCATCCTAATTTCATTTTGTTGTATTCCGGCAGACTGATCTTGAGGAAGCAAAGGCCCAAGAAATGGCTAAGTTGCAGGATGCATTGCATGCTATGCAATCTAAAGTTGAAGAAGCTAATGCTCTTGTTATCAAAGAACGAGAGGCTGCTCAAAAAGCAATTAAGGAGGCTCCCCCTGTCATTAAAGAAACCCCTGTTATGGTTCAAGATACAGAAAAGATCAACTCATTAGTGACTGAAGTTGAAAACTTGAAGGTAGACCTACTAAGTTGGTGGAATGATGAGAAATATAGCGCTTATATATATAGCAAGAATTATATTCCATGGCGCATCAATTTGATCAAAGGCTAATATGGACCATCATGCTGCTGCGGATATCTTAATTGTTTTCTGTGGTTCTTATCGATCATTGTGCAATTAAGTGAGACAAGTCTTGCTATTGATGTTGTATGCTAAACAAATGCATAAGCTATTCAGAACTAAATTTCATGCTTGAATCTTTGATTGGAAGCATCAAGGGTGTGAAACTAATGGAATTAAAGATTTATCGCTGGACACGGTTTTTAGTGCACTCAATAATTTGCTGTAAGGACAAAAAATTGAAGTTATGGGTCTAATGAACATTTTCACATGTACAGGCTTTGCTGCTATCTCAAACACAAGCCGCGGAAGAGGCAAAACAAGCTCATGCGGCTGCTGAGGCGAAAAATGAGGAATTGATCAAGAAACTTGAAGATTCAGGGAAGAAGGTTGAACAGCTTCAGGATTCAACACAGAGGTTTGTAAACAGCTACCCAGGGAATGAATTTAAAAGTCTAAAGCTATGCCCATCAGCTTCATATCACATTACATGTACTGCAATCAGCTTTTAAGTTGTGTCAACCTCCCCTTCAGTCTCTTCTATATGTGACTAACCATTCTACTGGAAGAAAAAAAGCTGAATATGTCACATTCATGCCAGCAGTCAGATTAGGAGACAACATGGTGACCTAAGGCACATGAGAAATATAAGGCTAATACATTTTTGTTGGGAGGATGTTAATATTCTTCAAAAGGACTTACGTTGCATGTGTATTCTGTAAATTATATGTTATCTAGATTAGGCTTGTGTCTGGACATAAGGAGCACACTAACAAACAGTCTTTTTTGGTGGCAAACGTTTGAAATCCTAAAACCTATTTTATTTTTGTTATGCAGATTAGCTGAGAAGGTTTCTAATTTGGTATCAGAAAATCAAGTGCTCCGCCAACAAGCACTCGCGATATCACCAACTGGTAGAGCACTTAGTGCAAGACCAAAAACAACAATCATTCAGGTATCTTTTGCATGTTTTTCTGTGCATCAATTTAACACACACGTTCGTGAAAATATATGCTGACTTTTCTCTTTGAATTGTAGAGGACTGCAGAGAATGGAAATGTGCTAAATGGAGAAACGAGGAAAGTGCTGGTAAGAGCTAAATATCACTTCTGCTTTATCTTCGAGTCAAATATGATAAGACATTGACGCTTGGTACTCTCATTTCCTGGATATAGCACGATTCAGTGCAAGCAGTATCTAGTCTACGAGAAATAGAAACTGAGGAAAAGCCCCAAAAATCTCTTAATGAGAAGCAGCAGGTATGCTCTACTTATTGTCAAAATTAAACAGAGGCATGATTCAAGCCCAGCTCGTGTTCTTAAATGATCTTTCCTGATGCAGGAGAATCAAGACCTTCTTATCAAATGTGTTTCACAAGATCTAGGATTCTCTGGAGGAAAGCCTGTTGCCGCTTGTCTGATATATAAGTGTCTCCTTCATTGGAGGTCATTTGAAGTTGACAGAACCAGTATCTTTGACCGTATTATTCAAACAATAAGCTCAGCGATAGATGTAAGTCTACTTCTCTGTCTTGAAGTATGTAACTAACTTGTCACATTTCACATTGAGTCTGGCAAATTTAATCTTGTTTTACTGAGTTATATAAAGTCTTGGATGCTATTGAATGAAATGATAGGTTGAATATGTTTCTATAATGATTTAATCTGTGAATTTATTGATGTTTAATTTCATTGCCCTACACAAGGTCCAAGATAACAATGATAAGTTGTCCTATTGGTTATCAAACTCATCCACACTGCTGTTGCTACTTCAACGCACATTGAAAGCAAGTGGAGCAGCAAGCTTAACTCCACAGCGGAGGCGATCAACATCAACTTCTCTACTTGGCAGAATGTCACAAGTGAGAACTATTTTTTATTTGAGGTTTCTATGTATTAGTACATGTATGTCATTCTTTCATTTCATCTTACTTTGATTATAGGGACTTCGAGCTTCTCCACAAAGTGCTGGTTTCTCATTCCTACAAAGCCGTATTCTTGGTGGAACAGATGGCTTACGACAAGTTGAAGCAAAATATCCAGCTTTGCTTTTTAAACAACAACTCACAGCCTTCCTTGAGAAGATATATGGAATGATAAGAGATAATTTGAAAAAAGAAATATCCCCATTGCTTGGATTGTGCATCCAGGTAACTGATATAGCTTGTCTTTATTGTTGATCATGATCATATGATTGAATCCAGTGGTTTCCTAGAAGACCAATTTCCTATAGTGTTTGGATCACTTGCTTTCTCTCGTGCTTGGAAATCCAACATATATAAGATATATTCATGGGTCATACATTCCAATGCAGGCACCTAGGACATCACGAGCTAGTTTAGTGAAGGGACGTGCCCAAGCTAATGCTGTTGCACAACAAGCACTGATCGCGCATTGGCAAAGCATTGTGAAAAGCCTAAATAATTACTTGAAGACAATGAGAGCAAACTATGTTAGTATAAATTTCACGACTGTTAAAAGTTTTTTCTTTTCTGTTTTTATCATCACACTCTTTTTCATATGACCGGACAGGTTCCTCCATTCCTAGCTCGCAAGATTTTTACGCAGATATTCTCATTTATCAATGTCCAATTGTTTAACAGGTAAAGGCACGGAAATCCAAGTTCTTACTGTCATAACACTGCTTCTATTGAATTTAAACACTATTAAGTTGTCCAAATTTTATCTGCAGTCTTCTTCTACGACGTGAATGTTGCTCATTTAGCAATGGGGAGTATGTTAAAGCTGGGCTGGCTGAGCTGGAACAGTGGTACCATGAAGCAGCTGAGGAGGTGAAAGCAGTTATAATTTGCAGTCTTTCTTTGTCTCTGTCTGTCTGAAACTCACGTACCTGTTATACATTCAGTTTGCTGGCTCAGCTTGGGATGAGTTAAGGCATATTAGACAAGCAGTTGGCTTTCTGGTTTGTATATTTCCCTCATCTTATCTAGATGCTGTTATTATTTCCTCAATATTGCTTACTAACTTCATTCGTTGTTCCAATTACTTCCCAAACCAGGTCATTCATCAGAAGCCCAAGAAGTCACTGAAAGAAATAACAAATGATCTTTGCCCAGTGAGTAACTTCTTAACTAATCCCCTTTCTGCCTGTCTGTTTTGTAACCACGAATGTGTTGTCGATTGTTCTAACACTTGCTCAATTGTTCACCTTTCAGGTGCTTAGCATACAGCAACTTTACAGGATCAGTACAATGTACTGGGATGACAAATATGGTACACACAGCGTATCTTCAGACGTAAGCCAAAATTCCTAATCATGAGTTGCACATTCTCTATTTCCTCATTGCTTTTCAAAAAAACTAATATTAGTTGGTTTGATCTCGTAACCTTTATGTTTCACTGAAAGAATCTTCTATAATTGCAGGTAATCTCGAGTATGAGAGTGATGATGACCGAGGACTCAAATAATGCTGTCAGCAGTTCGTTTTTACTAGACGACGATTCAAGGTAACAATTTTCAGCAAATTCATTTATTTAATACAATTCTTTATCTCAAGCATGTCTTTGGCTGTAAACTAAGTATGCACATGTTTTAATAAATTTCACTTTACAAAAAAATGCAGCATTCCATTCACGGTGGATGATATATCAAAGTCGATAGAACAAATAGATATAGCCGACATTAATCCTCCACCCCTAATACGTGAAAACTCAGGCTTCACATTCTTATTACAACGATCAGAATGAAGTCAAGCAAGTCCTGGTCCTTGCCAACACCTCCAAGGATGATGTAGTAAGGCAAAACTTGTGCATATACATGACCTTCTCTAGTTCAATTTGTAATTATGATAGAATTTGCCGTGAAGCAAATATCCGTTTGGCCAATTCTTTTTATTGTTCATTGTAATTCTTTTTGTGCTTTCTTGCCTTTTACAAATTTGTTGCTGGTTTTAGTTTGTTTATTTGCTAGAATCCAGCTGCTAGTTCTAGGGTTTGTTCTTGGTTTCAACTCCTGTAATTTGTACTCTAGTCGTGTCATATAGGCGAATTCTTTTATCAAAGTCTATGTGATATGATTTATACAACCCATTTTAAGTCTCTTTTTCACATTTTTGGCGAATATAAATATGACTCAAAATTAGACAATGTAATTTTATGAAATGCCAAAAGACTTTATTCCCACCCAAGTTTTAGTGCAAATTCAAACTCATATTCTCTAACTTTTGAAAACTCAAATATTCATTTGTTTGTTAAATTTTGTTATTACTGTTAAAAACAAAATAATTATTTAACAAAAATATTTAAAAAGTTTAAAAAATTTATGACATTATCTCCTTAGAGTTAAAAATTTAACAAGTTTTTCTATCCAAATTTGAAAAATGAATATTTCTCTCTTGAGTTTTCTCGAAGACGTTGTTGGCGGTTAAAGACAGTGGTGATCTTCTCCGCTCTCCCTCCTAACTTTTTTGTTACGGAAGACCATCAATATTGGCTAGAATGGTGACTTGAAAACTGATGTTTTCTATTATCTTTGTTGACTCTTTGCAACAAAGATCGGTGCAAAATATCAATCTTCAATGGCATTTCTTAAAGATGAAGGACATTGAAGATTAGCGTTTCACACCAATCTTTGTCCTTTTTTGTTGTGAAGAGTTGGCAAAGATTCTAAGAAACGTTGGTCTTTGGGCCATCGTTTCAGTTAATATTAGTAGTCGTTTGTGGCAAAGAAGCTAGACGGGAGAAAGGAGAAGGTTGTCGTTTCGTTTAGCTGTTAGTTGCTTAGCCAGGAAAATCTTAGGGAAAAATACTAATTTTCCAAACTTTGGATAGAGAATTTGTTAGATTTTTAAACATAAGAGAAAAATATGATAAATTTTTAATTTTTCAAAATATTTTTATTAAATAACAATTTTACTTATGACAGTAGAAACAAAATTTAACAAACAGTTAAATATTCGAGTTTTTAAAAATTAACGTATATGAATTTAGAAACCTTAGGTGGGGCAGCTCAAACATTGAATTACCAATTAGATTTGGGCATAGAATTGAGTTAAGATGACCCATTTGAGGGGTGCATATGAAATTAACCGATATTTAAGGGCCATACATGGATGTAACAAAACTCAAATTTAAATACAAAAGTATCTTCACCTTCTTATAAAAATCTTATCTTGCCAAACAAAAATACAATCAGCTTTTACGAGTTTTAAAAGGTCTTATTTTCATTTATGTTCCAATTTTTTAAATTTGAAATTAAGGGAGAAAGTTTGTTATATTCAAATATTTATACGAATAACAACTTTAATATTTGTTAAATATTTTGATTTAGTTTTGTAAGTTTGAATGAATTTCTTAAACATAAATAATTGAAATCAAATATGAGTGACACAGGGTAGATTTGACCAAACATACCAACAGATTATGTCACTCAACTTTCTAAAAAATTTCAATTTCACAGCTTCTCTGTCCCTCAATTTCCAATTTTTCTCTCTAGCCTATTTGAGTTCTAATAAGCTTAAATCAAGTTTTACTCAAAGGAGTTCAATTTTGAGTTTGAATTTGAGAGCTAAATATTTTTGAGCTTGAGTTTAAGTTTTAGGGGTGTTCAGTTTGTCAAATTTGCAAGTTTGAAAAAGCTTCATACAAATCATCTAAAACGATGTGTTTTGACCAATAAATATTAAAATGACATCATATTAATCATTTTTTATTTAGCTACAATATCGAACTGAGCTCAAAGGGAATAAAACTTGAACAACTTTAAGACTAGTTCGAAGAGCTTGAGTTAAACTCAATTTCACTCAAATTAAGTCGAATTCAAGCTCAATTAGACTTAATCCAACCTTAACAATACTATAAAAATGACAATACATTCCTTGACAACATGGTTCAACAAACATTAACAGCAATCTATTCATCACCCTTCAAGATGATTAATTTGTATACTCAAATCAAGATGAATAAGTATAATAATTTATGTACTTATTTTTTGTACATAATTTATATATATAAGTGATATGTTATAATATAATTGAGTGATTTTAAATTAAAAAATAAAAAACATTTAAGAAACTTTTGAGGGAAATTGATAAAATCATCAAAGTTGTCCCTAACAACAGTTTCGGAAACTGTAGGGTGGGTTTGAAAAATGTTCTAAAGTGGGCGTTTAACTGTTCAATAGAATATTTTTAGGGTAGTTAAAGTTATTAAAAAATTTGTCAGCATAATTTAGCCAGCCATTTCTTACAGGTATATAATTGAAACCCACATGTTAATAAAAGGCCCCAACTAACCCCAGCCGCCGGCTACTGCCACCATTTATGAGCTCTACTCTCCCGGCCAAAAGATTTATTTCCACTTGAGTTTGGATACGTTTCAAAGTTTTACCTATAAAATTTCAAATATTTATCTATAAATTACTAATTTTAACAAAAAAAAGTTAAATTTTTATTTTATCATTAAACACTAAAATCTAAGAATTTATCATTCCTTTTCTATAGTTTGAAAAATAAATAATTTTCTTTCATCTAAAGTTTGAAAAATTCATTTCTCTCTTTTTAGTTATTTCTTTATTTTTTAGTGACACGAATCCATTATTATCATCGATTGACCATCCTAACATCTTCGTTTTTGGCTATCGACCTTCTTATTGGGATAGGTTTGTCTTCGTCTGATAAACCTATTTTGGTAAAAGGCCTACGATTAGAGAAGAAGATATTAGAGTGATTGATTAGAGATGATAATGGATTCCTACCTCTAAGGAATAAAACAAAGGAAAAAAATTTTTTTTTTTCAGACTTTTGAATAAAAATAAATGTTAGTTTCTTTAATTTATAAAAAAAAATAATACAAACTTTTAAAATTTGTTAATAAAATAATTTTATTTTGTTTAATTAATTATTTTAGAAAATATTAATAATTTATTAGTAAATATTTAAAACCTACTAAATACTAAGGTGGAACGGCACAAAAACATTGGATGGGATTATATATATGCTGACTAACCGCAAAACCCTAAACCCTGTTCTCTGAGGCGGCAAAAGAAGTGAACGACACAGGAAGGACCCAAATTCTTAAAAGACAGAATCAGTATTTTAGGCAAAACTTGGTCGGTTTACAATTTTTTTGCGCTTCAACCTCTGTTTTTTTTTCACGACAACATAACATTAAATATCGGGAAAAGTTCACAGTTTCTTCTATAAAGATCAGATGCTGAAAATTCTTTATGGGAACTCTTTTTTGGTCCAAAGGGTTTGGTTTGTTTAAGGAAAAATCAAAATTTAACCAGAAGGTTGCGATTTTCTTTTAAAATTTTAAAAAATTCACTAAGTTTTCTTCTTTGGACTCTTTTTCTTAATATATCGCTGGTATATGATAACAAATGGAACAATTGGTTAAAACACCTGGTGGGTATGTTTATTTCCTTTTTAACTGATTCTTTGTAAAATTATTCGGTGATATGCAGGTTTTACTAGATTAAAAGACTTGCATTTGAAGTTGTATATCATTTTTGTTTGCAATCAAAAGTTCAGTATACACAAGTTTGACTTATTGGTTTGTGAATACATACGCTTTGAGTTTAAAATGGCAATTGATGGGAGTTTCAGTCTTGAATCCGCGCTCGAGAGGTTTCTTTCCCGGTGTCCCAAGCTTGGGTGTTTACCGCGTTTTAGTTCACTTGCTAAAAAGGTATGCTTGACCATTCTTGGTTTATTTGCTGATAGAAAAGTGAAGAGATATTCAAGTTCTGAGGAAATTTTAAACTGAAATTAACTAGGGAACTTTAGAAGAATTGGAAATATGGGGTTTTAAATAATATTCTTTAGGTATTTTTCAATATGGTGGCAATTTAAAGTTTCTTTGAAGAGTTCCGTAAGTGTTATGTATTCTACTGAAATGTGCTTTCTTGGGTTGTTCAGGGAAGTGACCTGACAGAAGAAGAAGTGGTAAATTCAGTGGTAGAGTTGTCTTTGCACCCACATTACACAATACCTTTGATGGGGTGTTTCCGACCAATAGCACGGAAGATTGTGGATAAAGCTGTGGCTTTGCTCCGTCTGGTACCTGATCTGAGGTTGAATTCAGATGGCCAAATGGAAGATTCAGGGCATTTTGTTGATGTTATCCAGTTTCATGTTCAAAGTGGGAGGGGATTGAATCTTCATGAGCTTGCTTGCTTGGCTTTCTGTCGAGTGCTTGATTTGGCTCCTTTTTTATTGGGGTACACTTCTGTATTATATTCATTGTACCTTTCTTACATTCATTTTGTGGTTGAGAAACAAATAGCTTAAAAAGGAATTGATGAATAAATTGGATTTAAAAGTTTTAGTACTGTTCTGATTTTGAAAATTTCAACTTTAATCTGCCTTCATTTTATCGGTTGAGAAGTAAAGGCTGGGCATCCTGCAGTAGTAATAGATGAAGAACATGGGGAGAAGTTTATCAAGTGTGAGAAATCAAGAAATTGTTGTTGATAGAGTTCCTAATTTTACAACAAAATCATGCAATGCATCAGACCCAATCATATTTTATCTGTGTCCCATTTTCTTTAACTAAACCATGTGAAGTCCAATTTTTTTGTATCTAGTAGTGAGCTCTTGAGTTGCAAATCAGGTGAAACAAGCCCATTTTCTAAAGCCAATTACGTGCATTTTCTAATGGTTGATTTAGGCAATTCAAATTTACATTGACATTTTCTTCTTTCTGGCTTATGTGCTTGATTCATGCTTGGTTATTTGGTGCAGGTCTGTATTAAATTATTTTAAATTTGCTCCACCACCTTTTGAACGGTTTTTGATAAAAATAATAGCTCCTGAGTTTTCTGTAAAGGTATGTACAAGTATTCCTGGTAGGATTCTCTTGGATGAATTATTTGTGAATCCTTTGCATACCTTCTTAGTTCCCATTGTATCTGTATTGAATTACCTTAATCTGTGTAATGCTGCTTAGCTTGTGTATGAGATTGTTTATGTTACCAATTTTTCCTTGCTTCCCTTTATGTGTCAGATTTATAGAATTATTTAATATGATATATTGAAGGCATGTTAGTTATATTATAATTATTTTTATTTTGGTAGGACCAAGAGAATTTGTATTAAGAAAAAATAAGATACAAAATAACTTTAGAAAAGGTTAAGTTGTCCTAAAGCCCATAAAGGTTTTTGGCATAATTGGTAGATATACTACCTCCCTAACTGAATTTTCCTTGTTAATGATTTTCACATTATAAAGTAAAGCTGATCTGTCAATAACATTCTCTTGTACCATTTACAATTTCTTGACAAGTTGCTTGGGTTGATGTATAATCAATGTGGAAAATCTGACCAAGTAAAGAGTCTCATTATTTTTGGACATTAATTGATGTAACAGTTTTGTCAGAAAGTTCTTCAAAAATGAGGTTGGACATGTAAATTTATATCCTTTGTTTATTGTGTTGTATATTGATCAGTTTTAATTCTGGAACTAGCTTGCCTTATTTTATATTTACCAGTATATTGGAAATCCACTCATCTGTCCCTGCACCTTGCTTTTTATGGAATATGATCCTCCTGTTCTGGCATAGACAATAAATGGTATTAGTGAGTGTGTGCATAGAACTTACCCAGAAGGAACATAATTTTTAAAAATAATTTTTTCTGTGTTCTGTTGAGATTGCAAAGGAGGAAATGAGTGATTGTTTTAGCAGAATATCTTCTTTTTTGTATTTCATGAATCTTTGGTCACATTCCAGATCCTCTTCTTTTCTGCTTCAGGTTGTAAGTCCTTGCTCTAATGCTATTAGGACATCTTATCGCCTCCTCGTCATTGAACCTGAGATTTTTTCTAAACTTTGGGATTGGTCCTGTTTCTTGGACCTTGTTGAGATATATAGAAACCCTAACTGGAGCAGTGATGCCGAATTGAAGAAGGATATTGCAGATATTAGATGGTGTGGAGTTCAGATACTTTCTCTAACTTTGGGAATGAGTGACAGAGCAATTTCAAACTTTGGTGTTGAAGCTGAAGAAGCATTTTTATGTTTATTGCGGTTCGTTTGTTTATTTCTTTTTAACAAACACTTTCTAACTCGATATTTTGCTCATCAATCCTGCAATATTTCTCTTAAATTTCCAATTTTTAGGTGGGAGGAGTTTCGTCGTGATACATCATTAGAGCTGGCTGGCTCGTATGTCAAATCACCGAACAGTAATAAGTTGGATTCTAGTACTGGTGACTTTAGTTTTAATCAAGAAAACTGTTTGCAGTGTTTTGGCCTTAATTCACTACCCTCAACACAGTTTCATGAAATTGAGCCATCAACCAGGCGTCAAAGATTGGGGACATGGTAGGATTCTCAAACTGAAGAATATTAATCTTTTATTGTGCTGTTATAAAACATATCTTTAGATTTTCAGGTCTCATATCTAGTTTTTTGAAGTAACATATTAAGTCCATTTGGAATTTAGGGGTAATAAATTGGACGGGAATCCATTTGTCTTGACATCTACTGTGAAGAGAAGTTTTGAGATTTTATTGTTGGGAGTAAGTCAAAAGTGGCCTGTTCTTCTGTATGGTCCTGCTGGTTCTGGAAAATCTGCCCTTATTAATAAGTTGGCGTGTGAAAGTGGTAACCAAGGTAATTTTCTATTTCTTACTTGCTTGGCCAAAAAAAAAAAAAGGTAATTTTCTCTTTGTAAGATAGGTATCTTTAACATCGATACCTTTTTGCACAAAGAATTGTTGTTTTTGAACACTCAGAAGTGTCCATTTATTATTAATTTAGCCTGTAAATTGGGCCTAATTTTCCATTAAATTCTGTGCACTTATTAGTTCCTCTAATGGCTTTTATTAGATTGTATTCTTCCTTATGAGACTAATTTTTTTGGCATTTGGACATAAGAGCCATGAGTACATGAAAAATTTATCACTTCAAATGTGATGTTTTGGTTTGAAATTAAAATCACTGTTTTCACTGACCATGGCTTTGGAGTGCTGAATCCTTAAGGATTTTGTTTTTGATATATTTGCAATATGTAACTAAATTACTTTTGCATGCTTCTGACTGTTTTAATAAGTCTCTTTTCATGATATGTTTATTGAAGTGAATCCTGTAAATTTAGAACCTTTGTTTATACTTTCAGCATATCCATTAGCTTTTTCTTCTTGGTTTTTTCCCTTCATTGTTACTTGACACTACCTATTTAACAGTCAAAATCTCTCTCTGTCCACCTTTGTTATAGTTTTATCAATTCACATGGACGATCAAATTGATGGCAAAACATTAATTGGAAGTTATGTTTGTACTGAGCAACCTGGTGAATTTAGATGGCAACCTGGCTCTCTCACCCAGGTCTGTTTCCTTCTCATATAATTGCTATTTGCTTTATTTTTTTTTCCTGATCATGTTGTAATGGTCTCAAATTGTCTTCCTTTGCAGGCTATTCTAAATGGGTATTGGGTTGTTTTTGAGGATATTGATAAAGCTCCATCAGATGTGCAAACCATTTTGTTACCTTTATTGGAAGGTGCAAGCTCATTCATAACTGGCCATGGGGAGGTAATAATTTTTACACAATCCACATAATGCGTCCCATTGGGTTTCTGATCATTACATGGTGATGCAATGCTAACGTTAATGTCCAATTTCTTTGTGCTTTGTTTAGGTATTATATATTGAATTACTTGTTTTGCATCTCTATGACTATCCATCTTATTTATATGTGCCCTTTCTTGGTTCAATACAGTGTTTGTGAAAGCCTATGCAACATTTATTTTCCAACTTTTTCTGAAAATGAATTCCGATAGATTTTTTTCTTTGTTGTCTACTTTTATGTGTACTTGAACTCAAGTATGTGGATTTTGCAGGAAATAATGGTCTCCGAAAGTTTTCAACTATTTTCTACCATTTCAACTTACAAGCTTGATGTTTCTCATGGTACTGAAGGTTCGTATTGCAATCTAGTTTCATAATTGCACTTTTCCTTTTTTCACTCATTGGCTTCAGTTATTTGATTTTATTGTTTCCTTTATTTATTTATTTTTTGATAGAAAGAGAACAAATTTGATTAGTAGAAATAGGAATTTCATAGTTTTGTCAACCAACATTTCGCTTTTATCATCCATATATTTCCCATAGAAAGAAAGGATAAAAATAGAGAAAGAAACAAATCAAACTATTGTTGTGCACAATCTCTTGGAATATAGAGAAAAAGTTGTATTTTGAAATTTCCTTTTGAAAAATAGTAGATTCTCTTATTTTGTGTCTTTTGTTTTTGTAAATTACATGTTACATTGCAATGCTTCTATAGATAAATAGACAACAATAAAATAGGATCAAGCTAAAACATTTTAAGACTTCCTAGATTATACCAGATTAATCCTATCATTAACCTGACCAGATAATTCCAAGACTCTCCCTCAGGCTGGTAAATAAACATCCAACATTTCTATTTTGGAAGTTAGCCGCTCAAACTCTTGTCTAGGTAGTCCTTTTGTATGGATATCAACTGTGTGTTGATTTGTAAGAAGGTAGATAATCACCATAATCTTCTTGTCTGTTTTCTTCTAGACGAAGTGTCTATCTATTTCAACATGCTTAGTTTGGTCATGATTGAAAAAATTATGTGTAATGCTAATAGCTGTGTTATTATTCCAATAAAGCTTTATAGGCTTTTGACTCTCAATTTTTAGCTCAGTTAGAAGTCTCTTAAGTCACATTACTTCTCAAATTCCCATGCCATAGCTCTAAATTCAGCCTTGAAAAACTTCTAGCCACCACAATTTGATTTTTACTCCTTCAGGTCGCCAAATTACTCCATACAAATGTACAATAGTCAGAAGTGTATCTCCTATCACTCATAGACCTTTTCTAATTTGCGTCAGTGAATACTTCAATTTTTCTATCAGTATTCTTTCCAAGATAAGGCATCTTTACTGGGAGTCATCTTAAGTTGCCTTAATATTGGAAACAGAACCTCTAAGTGCTTTTCTTGAGGGTTGTGCATGTGTTGACTTACAACACTCACAACAAAAGCTATGTCCGGTCTTGTATAAGATAGATAAATCTTTGACACCTACCTCTCTCCACTTGTGCATCCCTATCAATTCTATTAAACCATAGATTATGCTGAATAGGTGTATCATTAGGTTACACCCTAACATTCCCTTCTATTGTAGCTAATCTAGAATATATTTTCTTTGTGACCCTTCTTGGTCCTGTCTGCTTCCATTCCTAGGAAATATCTCAACTGCCCTAGACCTTTTATTTCGAAATCGTTTGCAATCACTCGTTTCATCTTCTCTATTTCACCGAGACCATTTCTTGTAAGAATAATATCTTTCACATAGACGATTAGGATTGTAATCTTACAAGAAAAGGGTGTGATAGGTTTGACCTCGAACAAAACCACATGCTTTAATTGCCTTAGTGATTTCTCAAACCAAACCCTAGAAGTTGCTTCAATTCATATAAGGACTTCCTTAGTCTACACACCTGGTTATTTGTATTCCCTTCAAAACCAGGAGGTAGATCTTTGTCTAATAGATCACCATTTAGAAAGGCGTTCTTTACAACTGGCTGCTGTAAAGGCTAGTCTAAGTCTATTGCAAGAGAGATTAACATCTTGATTTTTTTCAGCTTAGCCATTGGAGTGAATGTCTCTTCATAGTCTACACAATAGGTTTGCATGAAACCCTTAGCCATTTGATGGGCATCGACTTTTTACAGTATTGTAAAAACCCATTTACAGTCTACAATTATCTTTCCTTTGGGTCAACTAACTGGTTCACATATTCTATTCTTCTCCAAAGCCCTCATCTCCTTCAATTCAACCTCTTTTCCAATTTTGATCATTGAAATCTTTGTATTGACTTAAATACTTCTTGTTTTGAAATATTCATGACAAAAGCACAAAAACATGGTGACAAATTGCCATAGGCCTCATAGTTAGATACATGATGTAGTGTACAAGATCTGACCACTTTTCTTATGGCAATTGGGAGGTAAGAATTGTTATCACTCATTGGTTTTTCAAAAGATATAATAGTATTCGGTGTTTATGTAGGCTGGGATGATTTTGAAGACTGAGCTTTAGATTCTACTCTTGGTTTAGATGACTGGAGATGGGAGTCATTGAGTTGTTTGTCACTTTGAGCATTAGACCTTCTATATAAATATTAAGCCCAGGTTGATTCAGCCTTGTCAATCGTCTTGTGTTTAGGTTTTGTGGGATTTGTATGATAAGAAGAAACAGGATTATTAGGACATGGGATACTTGGGACAGGTTACAATTAAAAATACTTATACCTCTGCTGAGCAGGAGAATATCCCACAAATACACACTTGACTGCCCTTGGGTCTAATTTTCTTCTATTAAGAGATGAGGCATGCGCAAAAACAGTGCAGCCAAATGTTTAAATTGGAAGACAATTAAAAAAATTGTTATCAGGAAAACAGTGTATAAGAACAGAAACTGGAGTCCCAATCTTAGCATTTGGGTGGGTAACTGATTAATCAAATAGGTGGCTATTACAACAACCTCTCCCCAAAAGTGTGGCATATTCATATTTAACATTAGAACCCTAGACTTCGCTAGTAGATGTCTATTCTTCTGTTAAGCTACTCCGTTTTGTTGTGGAGTTCCCACATAAGAACTTTGGTGAATAATGCCATTATTTTGTAGATAGGTGCCTAAAACCATCTGAAGCATTCTGCCCTATTGTTGTTTCTTAAAACCGGAATTTGTTTTCGAGATTGTGTCTTGATCATGTTTTGAAAATTCTAAAAGACTTGATTTGTTTCATATTTAGATTTCACATATATTGCCAATGAAGGGGTTGCTACCCTAGAGGGTCCCCAAACATCATTATGGATTAGTGCTAATGGTTTAGAACTTTTATAAGGTCTTAGTGAGTATGATGCACGTGTATGTTTTACTGATTGACAAACTTCACATTGCAAATACAATAAATTTTTATTACTGATCAAATGAGGAAACAATTTTTGCCAAAAAAAGGAAACTTGGGTGGTCTAACCTACCTGTGCCGTGGCATAATCTATTTGTTGTTAGAACTAGAGATAAAATTGCATTCAGGCTGTAGGTTTTGGCTTTTAGGTTCTTGGGCTTTTCCTTCATTCACTTCTGAATCTCCAAGTTGTACAATCTATCTTGTTCTCTAGTATTGTCAATCATCCTTCTTGAAAGTAGATCTTCAAATTGCAAAAATTTAGCTACACAGTTCTAGTTTTCCGAATCTGGGGTCTACCATAGTTTTCGACGTGCAACTCTGGTATGGTTCGATCAGTGACAATAATCACTCCAACTTCTCTTCTCCTCCCTTCCTTCTTTTCTTAAACTTCTTTGCTCACTATTATGTTGGCCTTCTAATCCTTTGGATGCTGAGGTAGATGATGTTGATTCAGGAACTGTGTTAAAACTACTACTGCTCTGGTCAGCCATATGACTCTCCTTCTGATTTCCTCTCTTCTCACCTCAACAAATACCTCCTGAGTACAAGGAAGGGGCTCCTTTCTCGAAACTCTTCCTCTAACTTCATTGAACTCTTGATTCAACCTTGCCAAAAACTCAAAACACATTCTCTTTTTGAAGCATTTATGTGTGTTTTATACTGTCCTATGATGCTATGACTTAACCCAACAAATCTAATTCTTCCCAAAGCTTAGTTAAAGAGTCATGGAATTGAGTTAAAAACATTAGACCTTGCTTGATCTCCCTTAGCTTTGATTTGATCTCCAATACTTGTGCTGAATTACCTAGATTAGAGTATGTTTCTTTAGCAACATCCCAAATCTCTTTAGCCGCAGGGAAAAACAAATAAAGTTGGCCAATCTCCTCCACCATTGAGTTAATAAGCCAGGCAATAACCATATCATTTTTAGCCTCTCACTTCTGATACCCTGGATCATTCTCTTTAGGGACTTTTACGCTTCCTGTACGATAGCCCATCTTTCCTCTTCCTCTGACAATAAGCTTCATTGATTGAGACCAAGGGAGGTAATTGTTCCCATTCAACTTATGGACCGATAATTGAATGTTGTGACTATCACCAATGCTTTTCACATTTGGGAAGGATTGGATCTCCATTTAATGAGATGAAGATTCAGAATGGCTGAGATAAATGTGATGGGACTCTTCTACCTGTCATCACTGTTTCACCATCTTTTTTACAAGCCAGTAAAACTTGGCTTTGATACCATTAATAACAATACAGTCACCTTATGTGTATTTTTATTTTTGGATATTATTTATGTTATATTGCAATGCCTTATATAGACTAGCTACAAATTAATAGATAGCAATAGAATCGGATAAAGCTAAAACATGTTAAAACTTCCTAGATAATCGCTAGCTTAATCCTATCAATAACCTCACCAAATAATCCCTACACCTAGTAAGTGATATCAGATACATTCTAGGGTTAAACTTCTTTTGTCTATAGCATGTCCACCTCAGGTTCACAACCACCTTTGAAATTTCTTTGGTTACTTCCATTTCTAATGGCCCAAAAGAGTCTTCATAACACATTATAAAATGTCCATAACTTTCATCAGTCTGCTTGCAGTTTTTTCTTTCATATACTATATTGTTTGTCATTATCACCTGAACGGTTTAAGAAAACAGTTTCTTTTTGTTTAAGTTGCTTTTTGTTTTGATGGTAGGTGGGAATTCACTTGGTAATGTCTGGAGGAGAGTGATGATTATGCCACCAAGTAATGATGACTTGCAAAATATAGTGAAAGCATGGTATCCAACTCTGGAGTCCCTTGCTGATAGACTTGTAGGTGGGTTTGTTTATATGTAATTTTTTTAATGGTTTCATGTTAAATATGTGTTAACTTTAAATGTTGATGTATGTGGCAGAAACTTTCGAAAGAGTTAACTCTTACCCACCACACCAAGTTGCTTCTCTCAATAGGTTCTCATTAAGGTATCTAACTGAATGATAGTTTAACGTCACATATTGAGGTCAATTGAAAATCAGTCGCTGCATTTTCCTTCATTTTTGATGGCAGGGATCTTCTCAAATGGTGCAAAAGAATTGCAGGTTTTGATTTTAGCTCAAGGCTAAATGGTTTGACACCTTATGAGTGTCAATTCATCTATCAAGAGGTCCGGTTTCTTTTTTGTTCTTGCTTCTGTGTATCCTTTATTGTTCATTCACATAATCATTGAGTATATTGTTCTCTGCTCTCAGGCTGTCGATATATTTGCATCTTTTTCAACATCAGCCGCAAACCGTTTGACTGTGATGAAAGAACTCGCGAAAATGTGGGCAATTCCCATTTCATTGGCTGAAACCTTATACCGTTCCCATGAACCTGCTGTTCAGGTATCTAATTTTTCAAGTTAATATGTAATTCTATTTATTAGATATCATTAGTCTCTTATATTTGCCTTTGATTTGCAGAAATCCCCCTTAGAATTAAGAATTGGGCGAGTCACTCTTCAATGCAGTGAAACTGTTGGTGTATGCACTTAAACTTGCCTTGATTTTCCGGTTTTGTTTGTCCTAAAGGTTTTCGATGGATAACTATCTTTTGTTGATATTTCTCTGTGTTCTTACAGTTACATGACCAGAGTAGACAATTTGTTAACATTCGAAGTTCTTTGTGTGCACTTGAGAAGATAGCTTGCTCTGTTAGGCACAATGAGCCTGTTTTGTTGGTTGGTGAAACTGGTACTGGGAAGACTACACTAGTACAGAATTTGGCGGCAATGCTTGGTCAAAGACTTACTGTTTTGGTACGTTGGTAGAGGATCCATCTTCCTTACCCCTTTTTTGATGCAAGTGATGGTCTCTTATGATTTTGTTTTTCTTTTCCAGAACTTGAGCCAACAGAGTGATGTTGCTGATTTATTAGGAGGATTTAAGCCTATTGATGCAAGATTCATTTGCACTCCCTTATATAAAGAGTTCGAGTATCTGTTTTCTAAGACATTTTCCCGGATGGTATTTTAATTATTTTAGGATGACATTTTTCCTTTTTTGTAACTGAAATCATGTTTTTCCTTATCCACAATCATTCTCATACAAATCAATAAATAGATTTCTCTTTTGTTTGACTATCCTCTGTTAGAAAGACTGATAGTTAATTTTGATGTTGCATTCTGACATCTAGGGAAATGAAACAATTTTTACCCATTTGCAAAAGATCTTGAGGGATAAGGATTGGAGAAAATTATTAAAAGGCCTTCGAAAGTATGTTGATGAGTACCAAAAGAAGGTAAAAAAGCGGAAGAAACCATTGGATGAGCAGTGGGAGAATTTTTCTATGAAACTTGAAACAGCTGGCAGACAAATTGCTGCATCTGGAATGGTATTTTCATTTGTTGAAGGAGCTTTTGTAAGTGCACTTAGAAAAGGTGAGTGGATTTTGCTCGATGAGGTGAATTTGGCTCCACCAGAGACTTTGCAGAGAATTGTTGGTGTTCTTGAAGGAGAAAGTGGTTCACTATGTTTAGCTGAAAGGGGGGATGTCAGTCATATATGTAGACATCCTAATTTTCGTATATTCGCTTGTATGAACCCTGCAACTGATGCTGGGAAGCATGACCTGCCTTATGCTATACGTAGTAGATTTACAGAATTTTTTATTGATGACATATTAGATGACAAAGACTTAGAACTATTTATTGAGAGATTGTTGGGTGAAAGCTGGTCAAGTAGAGAATTAGTGGAAAAAATTAGATTTTTCTACAAAGCAGCAAAGAAAGAATCAGAAGAAAAGCTGCAGGATGGGGCTAATCAGAAACCACAATACAGCTTAAGGTCTCTATATCGTGCTCTGGAATTTACGAGGAAGGCAGAGAAAAAATTTGGTTTTCAGAAAGCACTTTACGATGGGTTCTGCATGTTTTTCCTCACTTTGTTGGATGGACCCAGTGCGAAGATTATGAAACAGATGATTGATTATGTGGTCGGGAAAATTACACCTCCACCTGTACCTTTTGATACTTACTTGGTAGTTAATAGAGAAACCTCAGTGTCAGATGAATTCTTGAAGAACTATGTTCTTACAAAAAGTGTCAAAGAGCATCTTAGTAATCTGGCACGTGCAATCTTTATTAAAAGATATCCGATTCTCTTACAGGGGCCAACATCTAGTGGGAAAACTAGTCTTGTGCAATATCTTGCTGCTATAACTGGCCATGAGTTTGTGCGTATAAATAATCATGAGCACACTGATTTGCAGGAATATTTAGGTTCTTACATTACTGATTCTTCTGGAAAGCTTGTATTTCATGAAGGAGTATTGGTTAAGGCTGTCAGGAATGGTCATTGGATTGTCCTAGACGAGCTGAACTTAGCTCCATCTGATGTGCTGGAAGCATTGAACCGTTTGCTAGATGACAATAGAGAACTCTTTGTGCCTGAACTCTGTGAAACTATAAAGGCACATCCAGATTTTATGCTTTTTGCAACCCAAAACCCACCTACTTTCTATGGTGGCCGTAAAATGCTTTCTCGAGCTTTCCGCAACCGATTTGTTGAGATTCATGTTGATGAAATCCCTGAAAATGAATTGAGCACAATATTAGAAAAGAGGTGTGAAATCCCTGAAAGCTATGCTAAGAAGATGGTTGAAGTCATGAAAGACTTGCAGTTGCAAAGGCAAAGTAGCAAGGTATTTGCTGGAAAACATGGATTCATAACTCCACGCGACTTGTTTAGGTGGGCTAATCGTTTTAAGGCTTTTGGAAAGTCTTATGAAGATTTGGCTAGGGATGGTTATTATCTTCTTGCAGAAAGACTACGTAATGATGATGAGAAATGTGTGGTTCAAGAAGTTTTAGAGAAACATCTTCGTGTAAGACTTGTGAAAGAAGACTTGTACCAAAAGGTATTGTGCTTGTGTATCTTACTATTGTATGCAAAATGTTGCTTATCACATCATAAAGTAATTAATTGTAGTGTTGATGTAGTATGTTGCTCTGCTCTAAAGAAATTTTGTTATTTCTTTATTTTATGTTCTAAACACTCAGATTCTTGTATTGTCATTCCATCTGTTCATCTTTCTGGAAGGATTGGTTAGGTGATGAATAATCTGAAGTACTGTTTCTTTTTTGTGTATAACTCAGGAAGTTGCTGGAAGTGACTCAATTTCGGAGAATCTTGGAAAGTATGAATCATAGAACATTTGTTTTTCTTGGTGCCGATGTGTTGGCTTAATTGTATTTAAGTGTCATCCTCTGACCACTTATTGGTTCCTTGCAGTGTTATCTGGACAAGAAGTATGTGGAGATTGTACTTTCTTGTAAAGCGTTGCTATGAGTTACATGAACCTGTGCTGCTTGTTGGTGAAACCGGTGGTGGAAAGACAACAGTCTGTCAGTTGCTGAGTTTGGCATTGGGGTCTGAATTACATATTTTGAATTGCCACCAGTACACCGAAACATCTGATTTTATTGGGGTTTGTTGCCACTTCTACTTGTTTAGTTATTTCCTTGTATGTTTTGACTGGTTTAATGGTCCTTAAATGCACACTGATGAACTCTTTAACAGGGTTTCTATCCTGTTCGGGATAGATCAAGACTGATGTCTGAATTCAACAATCTAATTGAACAGTTGAGGATGTCAAAGGCTTTAATCGAGTATACAGGGAACTCAGTAAGTTTTTTATGATAATCATAAAGTATGCTTTTCCTTATCAGGCACTTATGGTTTCACATGCATTCCTTCTTTGTAGACCATTTCTTCCGACATCAGTCAGGCTTCTTCTACTCTAAATAAGTTGACTACAATAATGAAATGGTATAGAGAAAGTCAGGTCCCAAGTGCTACAGTGAGTGCACAAGATCTTGAAAGTCTTGAAGAGCTGATATCAGACCTCACTCAGCTGTACCAGAGGTGGCAGACTGTCTTCATGTGGCATGATGGTCCTCTTGTTCAAGCAATGAAGGAGGGTAGTCTGTTTCTTGTGGATGAAATTTCTTTGGCTGATGATAGTGTATTGGAAAGATTGAACAGTGTGTTGGAGCCAGAAAGAAAATTGGTGGGTAATCATTATCTTTGGAACCTGGTTTACTTGATGAATCCTAAGTTGTTTGGCTGCATGAGCTGTCAGACTTAGCCTTGTTATTGTCACTGGTTTTTTCTTTGTAGTCATTGGCTGAGAAAGGAGGGCCTGTTCTGGAAAATGTTACTGCTAAAAAAAATTTCTTTGTTTTGGCAACGATGAATCCTGGTGGTGATTATGGTAAGAAGGAATTATCTCCAGCACTCCGTAATCGGTTCACTGAGATATGGGTTCCTCCTGTTAGGGATGTAGATGATCTGAAAAACATTGCTCTACAAAGGTTTGTGTTTTGGGAAACATATTTATCGGGTTAGTTCATATAAATGTAGTCTCTTCACAATTGTAATCAGAGAAGTTTATTTTTGCAGAGCTGCCAACCCAGGACTTTCACTATTGGTGGATCCTATGCTAAGTTTCTGGGCGGTAAGTTCCCCTTTTTAATTCTATTGTATGCTGTGGGGTTCATGGGGATAACTCAGTTGTCATTTTTGGTATTGGTTGCTCTCTACTATACATGATCTTTTATTATACTGTAGCCAATTCTAGATATACCTGTTAAGTGGAGAAGAGCCTTTATATATATTCTTCATTTTTATGTCAATGGGTTGTTAAACTCCTAGTTTCCTGTCAATAAGAATTGAAGTGCTTCATAATAATGGTTGTCATGTTTTAGAACTTGCATCTGTTTTACCTTGTCTAAATTGATATTGTTAGGCTGGTCATTTATGATTGTAGTTTTTTGTTTTAATTTTGTCAAGTTGTATCTGTCTGTTGGATTGTTGCCTCTAGTTTACTGTTATATCATGAATTTATTATTGGGTAACTGAATGCACGAACCTTTATTTTCGAAACACTTTTGTAATTTTAAAGTATTTATGAGCATTTTAGGAAAACTTTTGATATTTTCTTGCTGGGATATGTGGCTACTGAGACAATGATGGTTTGTCTTATTTATGGTGTCTTAGCTATTGTCCTATGTGTTTGAGTGCTTGGTTTCTGTTATTTGCTCTGCTATACAGTGGTTCCACCAATTACAATCAGGAAGGGCACTTACTGTGAGAGATCTTTTGTCTTGGATATCCTTCGTTAATGTGACAGAGACAAGTCTGGGGCCTGCTTATGCATTTCTACATGGAGCTTTCCTCATTTTGCTTGATGGATTGAGTTTAGGTAGTTTCTTACTTTGCTTTACATTTTTTTTTGTGTGATTTCTTGCATTATTTTTAGAAACAGGCAAGATGCCTTGGCTGGGAATAATTTCTTGGTTGTATCAACTCTAGCATCTTCTTACGTCTTTGGTTTCTAGTAGGCTTGGATACAACCCAAGCCGAGCTTGAACACTTCTTGGCTCAAATGAAAAATAGGGCGGATCAATTTTGTTGAGCCAAAGTTAAGAGTATCTTGAGTTTGGCTCGATCCTTAAATTTGAAGTTTGGAACTCTAATTGAGTTCATGGGTTGAATTTGTGACTCAAGTTCACGGTTCATTGATAAAACAATATTATTTTGCCTGATAATGAAAAAAATGATGACTTTTTTTTACGATTGCTTGACATGACTCAAATTGAGCCGAGAGTCAAGCTCGAACTAATTCTGGCAATCTGCCCTGCTCGCAAGCCAAATTCTCTCTTGTTTAAGTTTAACTCAGTTTAAAAAACGAGCTTACCCTCCCGACTTAAGCTCGATTTGAGTTTGATCTAAATGAATTAGAGTTGAGCTGGCTTGCGCTTGAGTCTGAGCCCAAGTAAGCTGGGTTTGGGTCCAGCCCTAGTTTCCAGATCGAGGATATAATTGTGGCCTAGTATTATCCTATGTACAAATGTTTCTGTTTATGTCACTTGAAAATATCATGGCTAGCACTTCTCTGTTCAAATATGCCTTGTAATGGCACCAGATAGTTTGCCCTTTTCTGTTACACTTTATTTTACAAGGAAGCTTTGATGTCAAAGTTTGAATGCAGCTCAAGTTAGATACCTTGTAGTTCTGGGCTATTAGATGCCCTATTTTCTCTACTTTATTGATGGCTGCTGTCTTTTATTTGTTCTAGTTGTTGATAGTGGTTAGTGCTTGTTAACATTTTCCATTGAATAAAGCACTCCTGATTTTTTTAACATTTGTGCATATACATATCTCTCATGTTGTTTCATTTTCACAATTTTCTTAGGCACTGGAATTTCTAAAAGTGATGCTGGCAAGTTGAGAAATAGATGCTTGTCTTTTCTTTTGGAACAGCTAAAGGTTTGTTCCCTTCTTTTTATTCTGCTTCTGACCGTTGAGTGAATGGACCATCAATCAGTTTTTCATCACCAGGATACATTAAATATCTGTTAGTGTTGAACTATTAGTTTCCTTCATATATATCTATATAAATTTAATCAATATGTTTTGTTATGCAGTATCAAATTAAGTGATACTCTATCTAATATTCTGAGTGATACTGTTCTTGGTGAGAAAGCTACCCATCTCTAATGCGTATCATCCACTTGAAGCTGCTTCTAGCAATAGTGCATTTTTTTATATGTAGGCTAAGAATGTAATAGGAACCACTTACAAAAGGTAAACACGTAGGATTGTTGTTGAAGACCTAAAAGATATTATGAATTTTATTAAATACATATCCTAACTTATTTCACTTCTTTTTTGAACAGCTAAATCTTCAACTTTTCGTAAACACTCTTTACTCATTCCTGGTTTATTGGATCACTTGCAATACTGCTTTCGTTATTGGCAATATTATAGACCTGTTCTCATCTTTCTTGCCCCCTTAGTATCTTCCAATCCATTTTTGGTGTAGCAGATTGATAGAAGGGTTATGTGAAGGGGGTTCTGACATATTACTTTCTGCAACTGGTTTGTAGTTAGATCTAACTAATTGCTGACTGGGACAGCACTTTGCCTTTCATCGCTGGTTTGATGTTTTCCTTGTTATGTATTGTTGCCAAGCCTTTTCTTTCAAATAAAATATAGAAACCTTAAGCCATCTGTCTGTGCTCTTACGCAAGTTTTTACTGTGACACTGTTATTATTTATCTTTGAGTGCACATATTGGAAACTTTTTCTTATGTTATTTGAATTTTTATAGTATATATGAGGCAGTGATTTCTTTTCTGTTACAATAGGTGGAAGATAACAATGTGCTTTCAGCTAAATTGTCAACTATGGAAACTTATGGTTGGGGTGATATTGGTACAAGTGTTGATAAATCACACAGTGACGATATGCAATGTGACAATGTCTTTGGGATTGATCCCTTTTACATTGAAAAAGGTGATATTTTGAATCATTTTTAGCAGTAACTTGCTATGGCGACAGAACTAGTTGCAATGTAGTGGTGACTATTAATTTGAAGTTGCTGGTTGCTATCTTGGACAAAGTAACAAATATGATGCTGTTGATATTCTTCTCTTTCCTTGACCATATTTTTTCAATTTTTATTATTTAATCTCAAATGAGCTAACTATTTGTGGTAGTTCCATTTAATATCTGTGCAAAACACTATTTGAAAACTTGTCCTCTAAAGATTTCTACTCTTGTAATTATAATTCCTTGACAATTTGTGGGTTATATCTGCAGGTCATGAAAACGCTGAGATTGGAGGTTTTGAATTTTTAGCACCTACTACGCGTAGAAATGCATTGCGGGTATTGCGAGCTATGCAAGTTTCGAAGCCTGGTTTGTCTCTTTTATTGCTGATGACCTCCCGAACTCCCCTGATGTGTCTTTGATCTTCCTGCTATTTTACATCTCTGATCATCTCGTATTTTGCAGTTTTACTTGAAGGCAGTCCAGGTGTTGGGAAAACAAGTCTAATTGTTGCTTTGGGCAAATATTCTGGGCATAAAGTTGTACGCATAAACCTATCTGAGCAGGTTTGTGTTTTCTGTTTGTTTCTGCTCTGTTTGTTCTCTGTCCTTTGGTGTCATCATTTCCTTTGTGATTGTGCTTTGGTTGCAACCTTATAACTTCTCAATGGACATGAATGTGATTGTGCTTTGGTTGCAGACTGACATAATGGATTTGTTGGGGTCAGACTTGCCTGTTGAGAGTGATGAAGGAATGAAATTTGCATGGTCTGATGGAATCTTACTGCAGGTTAAGACATATTACCTAAAAGCTTTTGTGTTTAGTTCATTTGCGATGTATTCTGAAATGCTTGCATTCTTCTTGGCAGGCTATAAAGGAGGGTTGTTGGGTGTTGCTAGATGAGCTTAATCTTGCTCCACAATCTGTCTTAGAGGCATTGCTTTTAAACCTCATTAAGCGTTTTTATTTTATATCTGTTGCTATTACTTGTTTTTATTAGTTTGTCTTTGTGTTACATGTTGATGGCAGCAATTAATTGTTATTCATATTAGGGTTTGAATGCTATTTTGGATCATCGTGGTGAGGTCTTCATTCCAGAGCTAGGTCTTACTTTTAGGTGTCCACAGTCATTCAGAGTTTTTGCATGTCAAAATCCTTCTTATCAGGGTGGTGGTAGAAAAGGCCTCCCAAGGTCCTTTCTCAATCGTTTCATTAAGGTTTGTTTATCAGATTGTCATTGCAGCTATGAATTTACAACATGCAAGAAACTAAATTATTAACCTGGCATTAATGCAAGTCATCATTGTATTTTTTTCTCTGTGTTTGGTTTCAGGTATATGTGGATGAGTTGGTGGAGGAGGACTATGTTTTCATCTGTAGTTCACTATATCCATCAATCCCAAGGTCTGTGCTTTCAAAGCTGATTTTATTCAATAAGCAGTTATATGAAGAGACCACGGTATATCGCAATTTTGCTCAGGATGGGTCACCCTGGGAGTTTAATCTTCGTGATGTGATTAGGTCGTGTCAGATTATACAAGGTGGGCTTGTTTTTCTTTCTTGCAAATTACTATCATGTTTCCAATATGTTCTATTATTTAGCATATATTTGTGGTTTAACTCATAGATATGGTTTTAAACTTAGGTGCACCTCAAAAGATGGAAGCCAATTTCTTTCTGGATATACTCTACGTTCAAAGAATGCGCACTGCTGGTGACCGTAGAGAAGTTCTTCGGTTGTATGAAGATGTATTTGGGATGAAGCCATTTATAAATCCTTATCCAAGAGTGCAGCTCAATGCTAGAGACTTAATTGTGGGGAACACAACTATTAGAAGAAATTATAATCAGTTGTCTAAAGTTTCTTGTAGTCAGCTGAAAATTCTGCCAGGTATTCGTCACAGCTTGCAAGCTGCTGCACATTGTGTAAAACAGCAATGGTTATGCATTCTGGTTGGCCCACCATCTTCTGGAAAGACTTCATTGATAAGAATGCTAGCTCAGCTAACAGGAAATGTACTAAATGAATTAAATCTCTCTTCTGCAACTGACATATCTGAATTACTTGGATGCTTTGAGCAATACAACGCCTTACGCAATTTTCGAATGGTTGTTGCTCAAGTTGAGCGGTATGTTAATGAATATTGCAGTTTGCAACTGGAGTCCTCAGTGAATGCAATTGTTAGTCAAAAAAAGGATTTTATCTCTCGGTGGCTTGCTTTCTTATCTTGTGTGGATTTTACTCTCATTTCGAGTTCACCTTCCACATATACGGAGACTTGGAAGAGAATTGGAAACTCTCTTTGTTTATTGGTTGAGACTGTTGAAAAACTGAGATTGGAACTTGAGAATAATGTTTTACCTCTTTCTTGGTCAAGTAAAGACCTGGATAGTGCAATGAAGACAATATTGAAGCTGCAAGATAAGCAGCCGATTTCATATTCTGCTAAATTTGAATGGGTTACAGGGTTACTGATAAAGGCCATGGAAAATGGAGAATGGATAGTTCTAGAGAATGCAAATCTTTGTAATCCAACGGTATGTGAAATGTTTTTAAAACTCTTAGCCTTTATCTTCTTAAATCCTGTTTGCACCAATTATCTGAGCATTATCTGATTTGCTTTTTCATTTCTAGGTTCTTGATAGAATCAACTCTTTGGTGGAGCCCAGTGGTTCTATTACAATCAATGAGTGTGGGACTGTTGATGGAAAACCGGTGGTTCTCCATCCGCACCCCAATTTTCGAATGTTTCTCACAATTAATCCAAGCCATGGTGAACTGTCCAGGGCAATGCGAAATAGAGGTGTTGAGATATATATGATGCCTCCATATTGGCTATTTGATGAAGAAAAAGGCTTCACCTTTGAGGATAGTGAGCTGAATGATGCAAAGAAATTTGTTGCTCTTTCCGGTATTCCTTCTACCAAGTTGGTTGAGTCAATGGCTAAAGCGCATGTCTATGCTATTCTTAAAGGTTTGCAATTTTATAAACGGATCACAAATCTAGAGTTAGCACGGTGGGTTCAATTATTTCAGCAGCTTATTGTGAATGGCAATCAGGCTCTGTGGAGCCTCCAAATAAGTTGGGAGCATACTTATCTTTCTTCTTTAGGTGAGGCTGAAGGAGAAAATATAATTAGCCATGCCAAGAACACATTTTTGTCAATCATTGAATTGTCTGAAACTGATTCATCATTGGGATGTTCTTTGTGTTTGCCTGGAGGATGGCCAATGCCTTTGAATTTAAGAGACTTGGTATGGTATTCAAAAGAGGCATCTGTCAAACAGAACTGTATGTATTTGGAGTTCCTGGGGGCTCAGTATGCATCTTGTGAAGTACAAAATCATTGGAATGATAGTTCTTTGGATCAAGCTTTGTCTTCCAGTGACAGTGCAGTGACATACTTGATAAACATGAAGAATCTTCAGGGAATAATGTTTCCTATGGTTTCAAATGGGACAGTGTCCAGTGGTGGGAAGATAGGATTTAACTCAAATTTGGTTAACAAAATGTTGTTATTTGCTGCGAACTGGGCTATTGAACAAGTGACAGAAAGTGACTTTCCGTTGCATATTCTCTGGTTTAGCTGGTTTAATTCTCAATTGAAGCCCTGCTGCCCATTTTTCAATTTTTTCCTGGCTTCACTCCAGAAGGAGCTGGAGGATCAAATCTGGAAAGATATATTTCACTTCCACAAGGAGCTTACATCAGATCATCTAGTCAATTTAGGTTCTCATCCACTTCCAGTGCTTTCCATGGAGCTAGTTGAATTAACCGCATCAAGTGATATGTCAAAGGTGCAGAGTAACCATCTCCATAACGCAATTAACTGTGTTGACCTTCTGAGGCTTAGTTATCAGCAGTGGAACGCAGAGAGTGAGCATGACTACACTGATGAAACTTGTTATTTCCAACCATTTTTGAAATCTCTAAGAAATTTGGAGAACTCAGTCCTGAAAACGGTTGTCAATTCTCCTTCATTTGATAAGCTGATACAATTTTACACTGATCTTCTTGAAAATCACATACTATTTTGGAGTGGTGTTACCTCTTCTCAGGTTGATTGTTTGCTGATTTCTTGGCGATCTTTGATGAAGAATGTTACCAAGTTGCACAACTTTTGTCCGAGAGAAGTTGACATTGTCCTGGTATTCTCACCATGATATGCTATACTACCCATGTCTTCGAATTTGTTTCTTGTAATGTGAGTAACATATCAAGTTTTTCTTTCTTTCTGTATAGATGGAGGGCAAGAACCTGGGTAAATTTTCTTCTTGGCATTTTCAATCACAAAGGTCTTTACTATGGGTTCATGGTGGTCATCCATTTTTGCCTCGGTCTTCTAAGTTATATCATCAACAGCATCAGCTTTTAAGTTTCTGTGAACTTTTGTGGAAAAAGCAAGGTATGCTCATAATATTCTGATTCTGAGATAGAATGGAAACTAAAAGCTGTAATTTTTGTGTTTTAATCATCTGGTGGGTATAATGTAGAAGATATTGCAACATTGAGTGACCGTCTTGATGTTGTTGCTTCTTCCAATCCTGAACTCCGCTTATTGGCATTGCAAGGTATGGTTTTATCGTTGTGATATTTTTTTGATGTGCTTACTGTATGATTTCAATTATAGGTTTCTTTAGTTTTGACTTGTGTTCATACTTCTAGGTGTGAGTATGTCATCACATATAGCATGCAAATCTGATGAGTATGATGAAAATATTGCCCAAAAGTTGGAGGAGATTTATCAGGTCATTACCCTTGATGTTTCTAAATTTTACTTTCATCTGCACAGTCCATGTGGGATATTCACCAGGTGTAGTTTGGTTTCTTTCAGATGCTTGTAAAGAGGTTTGAATATGAAAAACGCAAACTGGGGGAACAATTGGGACCTGAGCGTGCGACACTTGATGCGAGTGTAATTTCTTGCTGTCTTTTTGATCCTGAAATATTGCATCAGAAGCTTGGCTTTGACAGTTGGTTGGAGTCGCTTCCTATAAATGATAGCTCAAGCTGGTTCCTGGATTTAAATTTACTTGAAGAGTTATCACAGATCCCTATAGTTGATCACAAAGAAATGCAGCTAGTAAGATCAGTCACTTCGTTCTGTGCTTTATTATGGTTTTTCTTGTTATTGATACACTCTTTCACTGCATCTTTTTGTGCAAATTGCCTGATTAATAAGTTGTTCAACTGTTCCACTCAGTGTGTATATGGAGTATCGGATTGTGGTTATCTTGCAAGTTCCATGCACATTTTTCTTGCTTAATATTTTCTGTTGTAGATTCTCTGATGTCTTTTTCATATGCAAGTTTTGATCTGTTTGCCGATCCTCAACCACAGGAACTGGGTAATGTATCTGGTCTTCTGGAGTCTGCTTTGAAATATTCATTGACTTGTTCAAGAAGACCACCTCAAGCTTTTGTACCACATCAAAAACTCCTGTGGATGCTAGATGCTTGGACATTAGTGGATGCAGGTTGGTGTACTTGTTAAAATGATCCCTGTATAAAATATTTTAACTCATGAACATTTATAGACATGCTAATGATCTGTTTCTTTTGAGTTACAGTGAATGTGAAAGTTGCCAGTTTTGTTCTTGAGATGTGGTTTTGGTGGCATTCATTTTTGTGGAGTTATAATCCTGCTGCATTAATGGTTAGCATAGTGAACTCAGTTTTTTAGCACTTTATGTTGTCAGCAAAATGTGATTGTTAAATTTAAAAGATTTTGTTTTTGATATGGTTTTTGACATGTAGAACTTTGCGAAAATCGGCAAACATGATCTTCCTCTTCCTGCTCCGCTTGTCCAGCCAGTGAAAACAGCGGTTGTCTCTCAGATTCTGTAAGATAATTACTCATACTATGTTAGTCATTCATGATCTTTTTCATTCATTTTTCTAATTAAATGAGACATAAATGGATATTTAGATGCATAACTCAATGCATATATATGTGAAGGTGCACTGTCTTATGTTGAGTTTCATATGCAGTCTATTGGTATATCCATGGCCTTGGTTTCAATATGACAATGATATTGGATGAGACCTTGCACCAAGCTTTAAGATAAAATAACTTTTTTTTTGGGTGGGGTATATAATGATACATAAAAATTAGAATCCTTTTTACTGTGAGAGGGTAAAAATGAGATATTTCTGTGTCATGGTGCTTTATTGTCCCAAAGTATGTTTCATAAAACAAATGTAAATGAGCTGAATCTTTTGATAGATGTTTCTTATGTATCTAGATTGTCATAAATTATAAAGGAATACATTCTTAACTTTTATTTTGTTGGACTAAATACAGGCAAAGCATATTTGCCATCAAAGATTATACTGTGTACTCTTTGAAGCTCAAAGTGGCTTCTCGAAATCTCTGGCAAAGTCCTCCACGTAAAAAAAAATTAACTACTTCTCTCTTATCTGTTGCTTGTTCGCTTTTCCATCAGGTATTATATATTTTTTTTTATAAATAAATTCTAGTGTATTTAGTGATTCTATAATTTAAAATCTAACGATATGATGATTCCAGATTGTATACGCACACAAAAATTCATTTGATGCTGATGCATTTGGTGAAATCAACTCCATGCTTTGTGCCTTTGAGAAGAACACTGTTACGGTATAATTATTTTTCTAAATTATATTTCTTTGGAAAAATAACTCTAATTGTTGCCCAAGGGTGAGATTTTGATTTTTAATTTTTTATGCAATTCCAGTTTAGATATTCTTCAGTGGAATCTGCATTTCCACATATTGATAAAGTTTTAGCTCATATCTTGCATAAGAATACATCACATTTATAGCACCTTACTGACCCTTAATTTATCATAGTTCTATTTGGTCTTCATTTTAAATAAATCTGACTCTTTGGCAGCAAGATAAAATTTATCAATTGAGCTCACTTATTGCATCTTCAAGCCATCAAAGGTTGAAGTCTTTGGTGCGATTGTTTATTGAGCCACTACTTAGAGAACTCTTTCTACACTGCTTTTCCACTGGTGATGGTATGTCTCTTTGCTTATGCTCTTATGAGTTCTTGGATGTATGACAATATTTCTTTTTTCCGTTTCTTGCTTATTTAAAATTAACTCTTTATCTTGTAATTTATTCTATGGTTTTAGCTTTCCACTCCAATCTTGGTTATGCATGGTTAAGGATTGGGGCATTACGTTTTCATCTCTTGATCGGCTGTGATGTTTTGGATCCTGCCATGAAATACTCTTGGAAGTGTTCACAGCTGGAAGAGAAGATATCATTGCTCAAACTTGAAATTAAGGTTCCCTTCTTGACTTACGTTGTTCCATTTCATGATCAATTTAATTGTTGTATGTAATGCTGATGTTGTGATCAATGTTTAGTGTTTTTTTTCCTTCAACTGTTATCTCAGTAGTATATTTTGTGCTCTCAAATTTTATATCCTCTCACTCTTTTCATCTGCTGCACTTTTGGCTATTTATTACTTATTATTAGTAAGTTGTCAGTTTGCCTCAAGCTTTATACTAGAGACTTTTGAGGTGTGCCTCTTTGTACATGGTACTATGCCCTGCTTTGATGAATGTATTGAAAATTCAGTTTCAATTGGATGACCCCATTCCTTGTTGTCACAAGTTTCCTTCTTTTTGTAGTTTTAAGCCAACTTCCTCTATTTGACTATTTCTAGGTACGACAAGAATGTGAGTATCTAGCTGGTTGGTCATCTTCAAGAGCAGCTGATAAAAAAAGAGCAGTTGCACTACAAAAGCTTGAAGCTGAGTATAAGAGACTACAAAGAAAGGTTTGGAAATATTGACTTTAGTTTATGTAAAATAAGCTTTTTGTTGGAAAAAATGAAACTATTTTACTTGATTTCATTGATAGGTAAACTGTGCAGTACAATATATAGTAGTGAGCCTATTTTTAAATAATAGAAAAAATATTTATGCAATATATACATATAAATGGGAGATATTCTCTATAATAGTCAGAGATATTTTAGGGAATAAATAGGAGATATTCTCTATAATGATAGGAGATATTCTTCGGATGCTAATGAGAGATATTAGTTATTTCAACAGTCTCCATCAAGTTGGTGAGTGGATGTTTTCCAGTCAGTTATCTCTTTAAACCTTGGAGCTGGCAACTCTTTTAGTCGATACTTCAGCCAACTGGTTTGTTGATGACACATAAGGAGTTGTGATAAACTCATTTTCTAGTCTTTCTTTGATGAAGTGTCAGTTAATCTCAATATGCTTGGTTCTATCGTGTTGAATTGGATTACGTGCTATACTAATGGTTGACTTGCTATTACAAAATAACTTCATCGAACTACTCACTCTGATCTATTGGTCATTTAGGATTATTTTGAACTATAAAAGTTCACAAATTTCATACCCATAGCTTGAAATACTGCTTCTACACTTGATCGGGCTACACTGTTTTTTTTTTTTCTTCTTCAAGTGATTAGATTCTCTGCAGTATAAGTATGATATCCAACTGTAGATATCCTATCAGTTAGAAATGCAACATAATTTGCATCAGTGTATCTTTCTATAGTCCTTTTTTAAACAAGATTCCTTTCCTAGGTGTAGACTTTAGGTATCAAATGCTTTTCTCAACAGCTTGAAAGTGCTTCTTCTTTGAGCATGCATGACCTGACTTACTACACTCAAAGCATATGCACTGTCTAGTTGTGTATGTGAAAGTCACAAGGGGACTAATTTAATCAATATAACGCTTTCCAGAGCTTTTATACTTTTTCAAACTTCTTATTTCCATAAAATCTTAGTGGTATCTCCATGTGGACGGTTTCAATCTTTATAATGCTTTCTAGAGCTTGCATACTTTGTCTAACTTGTTATTTCCATCAAATATTAGTGGTATCTCCATGTACATTTCTTCTTTCAAATCTCCATGAGGAAATGCATTCTTCACATCAAATTGTTGTAGATCCCAATCAAATTGAGTAGCAAGTGATATGAGGATTCTCACAGTGTTTATTTTTGCCATAGGTGCAAAAGTCTCTTGAGAATCTACTCCATAAGTTTGTGTAAACCTCTTTGCAACAGCTTTGTTTAATAACTTTCCAAACTTTCACCTTCTTTAAATTTTATAGTGTATACCCATTTGCAACAAACCACTCTTTTCCCTTATGGTTGGTGACTATGTTCTATACCCATTTGTTATATTTATGTTGGTACATCATTCTTTTGTCTTTGCCTTTGGTGGATTAATGTGTTTATAATTGCTTCGTTGTCTTTCCTGTGTACCTAATTGAAAGAATTTCTTCTTGCATGAAGATTGTATATCGCCCCGATCCTTTGAAGTTCAAGGCATTGAAAAAAGAATGTGACGAGTTTCTTGAACTTGTTAATTCCTCCATGAATTTGGTGCATAATATTGCAGTCATGGACCTTCAACAGGCTATTGAGCAAGTGTGCAACTGGCAGGTACTTATCTTTATTTGTTGCCTCTGATTTGTCTTTGTTGAATGTTTTTGATTGTTTAGAACCTTGTACTTTCCAAATTGTTATCTATTTTGATTTCCTAGGAAACTGCATCCTGTTTTATCAACCGACTGTCAGAGGATTATGCTGAGTTTGTAGATATAGCTCAACCGGTTCAAGTTGCAATTTATGAAATGAAATTGGGTTTTTCTGTTGTGATGTCAAGCACCTTGCAAAATGCATTTCTGGACAGCATCAAGGAGGACAGTATGGATAGAATTTTGGTAAATCTATTTTTTTATTTTGTTTTAATGTTTTGAAATTAACTTATATGCATCTGTGTTTTATTTATTGGATTTAAATGGCTGTCTTATGCCTGGCAGGACTTGGTTTATTCATTTATGAGATTTCCTAGAGGCTATGGATTTGATTCAGTAACAGTGAACCTCAAAAACAGGGTGCCTGAGTATTATTTCTTTGACGTAGATTCTTCTTCAAACCTCTTTGCAAGAGATATAAGTTTGCTGGAGAAGTTGGTCACTTCTTCAAGGGATGTCAATACTGCAAGAGTAATTGATCTTCTTGAATAATTTCTTCATAATGATAATTATTGTTCTTTCGAGTTGTCATTTTAGGAATGCCAACTTTCTTGTTGTCTTTTGTGTTCCTAATTTCCATAAACTCATTCTTTATGATGATGGGATTTAACATCTAATAAATATATTTTTTTCTTTTTGCTCCTTGAATGTTTTCCCATTGTAGGAGGGTTCTGTCTTGCAGCTTAGAGCTTCTGTTCATCATAATGCTCTTATTCGTATTGCATACTTTGTAGCTAATTCTCAACTTATGGATAAGGCCTCTTTCATGGTTAGATTTCTTTTATTCTTGTTGAGTTGAATTTCATGTGTTCTTATAGTGGATTTATTTCTAATATTTCAATTTATGTTCTGGATCAGTTGTTGGATAAAATTTTCTGTGAGTTTGCAAGCATTTGGATGAACATGAAAGTCCAAGTAAAAACCAGGGAAGATCATGATTCTCAACAATACAAATTCAGAACTCGTGCCTTTACAATTGATAGAGTTTTTGAAGTTGATAAATCAACACTACGCAAGTTGTTTGCAAATGAAACTTTTTCAGAATGGCAGGAGCTTCTTACTGGAGAAGAATTGACTGAAAAGGTGATGCTTTTTGGAAACTGTTCATGCTTGTATATTTTCAATTTAATGTTGTTATTCTGCTTCATGTTTTAACATATTTGTAATGCATTCAGGTGGAAGCTGACGATGAATTTGAAAGTTTGGAGGATGAATGGAACCTTATGCAAGAATCTATCCTGAACAACATCGTCCAAACACACAATCAATTGTTTGGATCTGCTGATCTTGTCTTGAGAGTAAGTCATCTTTGAAAATTACCTGTTACACTGTTGACTTAATTTCAGGATAGAATTTTTTATGATAATTTTTTACAGTGAACACCATCTACAGTACTGTCTCTTTCCATTTATTATGATTAATAAGCCTCAGACATCACATTCTTTATGGCAAGTGTCTTTATTATGTGGTAGATGCTTTAGTTTTGGTGAAATTTAGGAGTTTGACTATAGATGTTTTAGTTTTATAAGTTCTTTGAAATGATGTATCACTGGGCTGTCTATTGATTATATGCTCTATGGAGTAGCTCTCATGACTACTAAATGGAAAATATAACCATCATATTTTGCTGTATTTTTAAAAATTTTAGTAGTTATCCTCTACACATTTGCATGGTTTGGGGAAAATTGCTTCCTGTCTTTTTCTGTGTATGTGTGTGTGTTGCCTGTCTTGTAAATATCCATGTATTCTGGGTGATCTTTGTGATGTTCTTATACTAAAAAATTGTCCTCCCCCAGCCTGGGACTTTCAAAATATCTGATGCAGACAGATTGTATTCTTTCACGAGCTCTTATGCATTGGGAGTTGAAGTGCTGAAAGGTAATTTGTCTTTTTGCTTTCTCAAATTACATAATTAATCCACTGTTAATCTGAGGAATAATAGTTACCATCTCATTGCATTTACAGGTTTAGGGGCTCTAAGTTCTTCCAATTTAGATGCCAAACTTTCCCCTGAGCATTTATTGCGCCTTTGCTTGGAGCACGAGCAGATATTTGTTTCATCAAATCCCTTAGCTTGCAAATACAATTTTTACAAGGTTTTCAAACTTAATCATCATACAGCTTTACTTTTATTTTTTGTTTCATCTTTTTATTTTTATTTTTTCTATTCCCATAACCATTTGTATAGGAGTCAAATGTTCCTGTGATGACAAAAATGGTAAAATTACTTACATCTCTTCAACAACGGGTTCTTACACTTCTGAGCGAATGGGAAGATCACCCAGGTCTGCAGAAGATCTTGGATGTTGTTCAAACGCTGTTGGCTATTCCTATCACAACTCCTCTTGCAAAGGTAGTGACTCTAGCTATTTACTCCTCTTTACATGGTTCTTTTTATTAATGATGGTTTTGGAAAGAAAGATTAAGTGTAAAAGGAGAGGATGGTCAACTTGTCTAGTAGCTTGCACTGTGAAGCTGAATGATGAGAGAAACTTTTGCTCCTCCAATATTTGTACATTTAATGTTCTTCAAAACACTGAAATTTTTGTATTTTTATGTAAAGGCTCTCTCAGGATTGCAAATCCTGCTTAATAGGACTCAGATATTACTGGAAAGTGGCACAAAATTTCCTCTTTCTGGTATGTAAATTTCCAACGCTTTTATGCTGTTTAAACTGTTGAAATTTTATAAAAATTTGTTCTACTATGGCTTACAGAGCTGATGGAACCCATAGCTGCCCTGGTATGTTCATGGCAAAAGATGGAGTTTGAGTCTTGGCCGGCATTGCTTGATGAAGTGCAAGATCAATGCGAGAGTAATGCTGGGAAGGTATATCAATTTGGCTGATAAATGATAGTTCTTTCTGAAATAATGAATGTTGAGAGTAAACTTTCTCATTTGTGTATGACCTTGGGATATTAGTGATTATAATACCAGTATATTTTGCCTATACCATAATGAAACTACTAATATGCACACGACAACTTGCATCTATTCCTGTTCTACCCAAGACCAAAAATGCTAATCTTGGGATATAATATATACAAAAGAGATATGCTACACATATAGACCATATTAATTGCATGGATCAGAGAGCCTATAAGGTCTGGGATTTCATTTTTCTCCTATTCTTTTTCATTTGTATATTTTCTTGCAGTTATGGTTTCCACTATTTTCTGTTCTTCATAAACAGCCCCCCACTGATGCTGCTGGATATGATCAATCTACAGTCCAAAGGCATGTGTTAAACTATTTGGTGGTCTGAAGTTTAATTCAAATTTGATTAACAACAGTTTCATGAATGTAGTTAGTTTGGAATTGTTTCTTTAACTCAAAATGAAATGGATCTTTCAGTTTGGAGGAGTTCATTCAAACGTCCAGCATTGGCGAATTTAGAAAACGCCTCCAACTTCTTTTTGCTTTTCTTGGTCAATTCATGTTGGTAGATCCTTGGGAACTTATTCCAGGTAAGTAATGCTAGTTTCTGGATTTTGCTTTTGTATTTTGTGCTTCTTAACAACAGGAAACAATTTAATAGCATTCTTACCTTGTAAAATAGAATAAAAAAACTGGAAAAAAGAGCAATAGGAGTTTTTAGTCGTATAAACATAAATATTAGTTTTAGGAGTGAATACAATATTATTCATGTTTTGTGTGCTCTTTCAAATGTATTTGGATGATCGGGGAAGCTGCTACACTTATTAGGTTTTTTATATATTTTTTTATTGAGTTGTGCACTTGTAAACTAAAGTTTATTTTTGAACAAGTTTGAATGGAAAATTATTTTTTTGTTCATATTCATTGTTATAACGATACACGTATATATACAAATTAAGAATCCTATATTAAGAAAACAAAATATTTGATTTCCTATGATTACGATTCTATAATCAAATCCTACTATATTTAAATCTCTATAATCTAGTCCTATATGGTAATACATGATTTACATATTTTGTAACACTACCCTCAAGCTTGGTAATAGGACTATGATGAAGACCTAATCAAAGATCTACAGTAGTCTTGCCTCCTCCTCTTCACAGTCACTCAACACTCTCCCCAACAACATACATAACAAACACAATACATTCCAAATAATTCACAGGATTGTATACACATACAATAAATATGAAATTCTAGTTGCATATATGTATTCAAATAAGGTTTACAAAAGAGTTTTATTACATGATAAAGATTACAATATCACAACCCAGAGATTACAGTAACCAAACTAGAACAAACTGCAATTACACTGCAAAAGACCAAAAGCACTCAGCTTACAACAGGCTTTTGAGAAGCTTGTACTCTCCCTATCAACCTTCTGTTCCTGCTTTTTACTTGCCCTCGTTTTCCTCTGCTGCCTTTTCTACTTCTTTTTTCCATTTGCCAATTGCCTCCCTTCCAATATTGTGCCACGTAGCTTTTCTTCTTCAGATTGGCTTTGCAACAAAATAATTGCTGACTGTTCTGCTTGCTTCACTCCCCTGCTACCATCTGTACTGACTCTTGTTCCTTCCTTCCTTTTGCGTGTAGTGTACATGTGGGTTCTAACAAACTGGTTCAAGACATGTATTTGAAGGTTGTTGACGTCTGAAATATACCTTGGCAATAGGCAGTCTAGAGGTTGTACAATCATTATGTGAAGAAACCTCTGAAGAACCATTAGGATTAGGTGGAAACACCTCTAATGAACTAGATGGTGTAACAGTATCTACCGGCAAATCATTATCCTCCCTCTAAACTAATAGACAGGGGAGGTGGAAAAGAAATGAGTGATTTCCAAGAAGGTAACATCAGCTGACACAAGATATCGGTTAAGAGTAGGACAAGAATACTTATAACCTTTTTGAAGACGAGAGTACCTAGAAATACATATTTTAATGATTTTGGATCTAACTTTGTGACATATGGACGAATTTCACGAACAAAACAGGTATTACCAAATATTCTAGGTTTAATAAGAAACAAAACTTTGTTTGAAAAAAGAACACTATAAGGAGTTTGACCTTGAAGAACAGATGAACGCATGCGATTAATCAAAAAACAGGTTGTGGAGATTGCATCAACCCAAAATTGTTTGGGAATGTGCATTTGGAATAAGAGAGCTCAAATTGTCTCAAAGAGATGTCTATTTTTCCTCTTAGCTACATTATTTTGAGATGGTGTGACAGCACAAGATGACTGATGAAGCATGCCATTCTGAACATGTATGACTGGAAGGATTCAAAAAAATATTCCTTAGCATTATCACTTTGTAAAGTTTGTATAGAAACATTAAATTATGTTTTTATTTTAGCACAAAAGGCACAAAAATGAGAAAACACTTCAGAACGATTTTTCATTAAATAAAGCTAAGTCATATGAGAATAATCATCAATGAAAGTAATAAAATACTTAAATCTAGTTTTACACATAACAGGACAAGGACCCCAAACATCAAAATGAATTAGTTCAAAAGGAAAACTAGCTCATTTATTGATTCTAAAACCTGAAGACAGACGATGATATTTGGCAAACTGACACGATTCACATTCTAATGAAAATAAATGACGAAATTTAGGGCATAACATCTTTAAAAAGGTAGAGAAGGATGTCCCAATTGACAATGTGCTTTGAATGGAGCTAAAACATTGAAACAAGCAATGGGTCTTAGTATTTCTATGTCAAGGATGTATAGACCCCTAGATTCATGTCCTTTACCAATAATTTGTTTCTTTGTAAGATCTTGAAATAGACAATGATCAGAGAAAAATGAGATACAATAATTAAGGGCATGAGTGAGTTAACTTACAGAAAGTAAATTGAAAGAAAATTTTGGTAAACTTAAGGTAGATGAGAGAGATTAATGGAGTTAGATCAACAGTGCCAGAACCAAGAACATGTGATGTTGATCCATCTGTTGAAGTAACACTAGAAGGAGATGCATGAGACTGGAAAGCAGAAAAGAGACTAGGGTTACCTGTCATATGATCTATGACACCAAAATCAATAACCCATTTGGGTAATGAGGAAACAAGACATGTGTTTGGTTTACCTGACTCAATGATAGCAGTGATAAGAGTAGATGAAAACTTCAATGA